>NC_089844.1:14729672-14907172 GCF_035609145.1 Eleutherodactylus coqui
TTATGAGATAGATAAATAGATAGATATGAAATAGATAGATAGATATGAGATAGATATAAGATAGATAGATAGATAGATAGATAAATAGATTGATGGAAAGAAGATAGATATAATATAGATAGATGATAGATAGATGATAGATAGATAGATAGATAAATAGATAGATAAATAGATAGATATGAAATAGATAGATAGATAGATCGATATGAGATAGATAGATCGATATGAGATAGATAGATCGATATGAGATAGATAGATAGATAGATAGAAGATAGATATGATATAGATAGATGATAGATAGATAGATAGATAGATAGATAGATAGATAGATAGATAGATAGATAGATATTGGATAGATAGATAGATAGATAGATAGATACATAGATAGATAGATAGATAGACAGATAGACAGATAGTGGAGATAGATAGATATGAGATAGATAGATAAATAGAAAGATGGAAAGAGGATAGATATGATATAGATAGATGATAGATAGATATGAGATAGATAAATAGATAGATATAAGATAGATAGATATGAGATAGATAGATAGATAGATAGATGGAAAGAAGATAGATAGATGATAGATAGATAGATAGATAGATAGATAGATAGATAGATAGATAGATATTGGATAGATAGATAGATAGATAGATATGAGATAGATAGATAGATAGACAGACAGATAGTGGAGATAGATAGATATGAGATAGATAGATAGATAGATAGATATGAGATAGATAGATAGAAAGTTTGTAAATGTAGCCTGTTTTGTCCCTGTTCTCCGCTATCTGTGCAGAGATTAGGAAAGAAATTCTATATATTATTAGTAACATTTTTGCAGGTCGGGGAATTATTATGTTGCACAGAAGAAAGAGTTAAATGGCGCGCTCACCTCTGCTACATCTGCGTCCTGCATTCCTGCGTTTCAGTCTTATGATAAACAACATTCATGGAGTGGAAGTAACAGATCATCTTCTCCTGAAGTCAATCACATTATTTAATAAACTGCAATACATTTAAACCCTGTAAATGTAAACCTCGGGGGGATGAAGGTTATATGGCCCATCTGTTTGGCCTTAATATCCTTCCCGTGTTATGTAATGTGTTCTAATGGGGTGATATTCTCTAGTGATAAAACCTCCTACCTCCCAGGTTGAAATCCAGTAGCCCCTACCCAGGCCGGGATCTGAGCAATAGGTAATATATCATGTAGTCAACTCTCCAGGTGAACATAAAGCCATCAATATACAGCGGACGGAGGAACAGCGCTGGAAGTCTAATAAGCCACGCTTTGCATTTGCTGTAGATGCTGATTCCTGGTTAACTCTAGGCCTCCCACCAAATGGATGTGTGATTTGTTCTTCTTGCAATTTATACTATTAATGGCTGCCTGGAATTCACAGAAGGATTCGATAGTAGAAAATAACTAATTACATTGTAACATAAAGTTTATTTCATGTCTGATGGTGGCTGGAAAAAATGGCGTGGATACTCTGTTAGGTATCATTACTTTGCCTTTATAAAGGTTGCACCTCAGAAGGGTTAATGTTTCTGCTTAGGGAGAGCAGCTAGGAGGTGTGAGGAGACTTATAAGGCCATGCAAGCTCTTCTGGGAAATTTATGCAAATGCAAAATGGAACAATCCCTTTACAGCACCACCTAAAAGGGCCCTTTTTCCAGAGACGACCCGCCAAGTGCAGGAACGATCAGCACTCAGTGATGGCAGGGCGGGCCGGGAATCTTTCCAGCCCACCTCCATTCACAGTAAACAGGCAGTTGCTCATAGATGAAGAACTGCATTTTTACATGGTCTGATCTATACATTTGTAGTGGCCCTGAGGTTAGTGATCTGCGCCTGCATGTAGATTGTATGCGAGCGTCTGCAACGTGTTCTCGCGAGTAGATAACGTGTGATTCACACTAAATGTCATCTACTCGCAAGAACATGCTGGCCTGGATCCCGCGCATGCGCACAACCGCTGGGCGGGATCCAGGAGATAAAGGAGAAAAAAATGCCACAATAAGCCACGCCCCCAACACGCCCCTTTTTACCATGGCCAATATTTTTTCGTGACAAAGGTGGCAATCCCCCTAAGGGTACTACAAGGTAGTCAAATAATCAGACAGTCCTTGATACCTAGCTATGAGCTCCTGCAGAGACATGGAGGGTATCTTGTAGGAGAGAGACCCTGTCTTTCCCCTAAATCATGGGCTAAAGCTATTCTGCCTGGCAACAGCTCGCTTCGGATTGTCTGTTTGTTAATAAATTCCTGATTGGTAGGAGGGGGAGGAATTGAGACAAGCCCTGGAAAGTGAGCAGCGTGAGGCAGGAAGTAAGCCAGGGAGAGAGAAAAGTGCGGGAAAGACGACAGGAAGTGAGGGAGTCAGAGAGGAGTTGTCATCTGGAGGTGATGGGGAGAGGAAGTAGTTGGCAGAGCGGCAGAGGACCCTGAGTCTAACGGAGGTTAAAAAGGAAGAGGAAAGGACTAGGATCACGCCACAGTGAACGGAAAGGACTAAACAAAGTTTGCAGAACTGTGAGTGTAACTTACCCCTGAAACTGTCAACAATCAGAGGAAGTTCAGTTGCGCCGGCCTGCTTTAGTCACTCCGATACTTCTGTGAATACCTCTTTGGAGACAACCCCCAGTTAACTGAGACCGCAGTGAGAGCAAGAGTAAAAGGAAGTTTATGTGATATTCCTATTCTCAGGATTACTGTGAAAGTTAGTGCTTGACTAAAATCTGGCAAATGTGGACTGTGTATTGTTCTACCATTACCAGCATTGAGTAAACTGTGTACCTTCGGTTTACCACAAAAGCTACGTGGACTCATCTTATTATTTCATCTTCAGACAACATGAGTCCCCCCTCAAAGGTACTGGCGTCACATGACACTACACCCGCCTACCCTAACAATGTTATCTGTCATTACCAGTGCATGCAGCCGAGTTAAGCCCTGTGCAGCCATTGCAGTAGGAGAGGCTACAGAGTGCAAGTTGACAATACCATCTTCTTCCTCGAGGCCTCCCCTCACAACGGCTTGGCGCCACTTGGCCGCCGTACATTTATGCATACAGAAACTGAATGACGAATGATAAGAGACTGAATTATCATTCAGTCAGTGCGCGCATTTACATTGGAATCTGAATGATATCCAGCCATGTAAAATGGCCCTAAGTCACTCCTGTCCAATCTGGGCTGGGTTGAATGACTGGCTGGACTATTAGTCTGCGTTGAATAAATAGCTCCTCCATATCATAGTATGGCTCTCTGCATTCTACTATGGTCTACGGCGATTGAGTCTGGCCTGCAGTCTATCGGGTGTTGTATTATTGGCTTCCTTTTCAGTGAATAATGTCTTTATTTTTCTCTAACCTTAGTGATTATAATAGTAAAGAGGGGCCAGAGGTGTGTGGTTGCTGAGGTACAAGCTCATTGAACAGGTCATTCAGGCTTATCTTGGCTTGCTCATCCAAGGTGGCCACTTCAGAAGAAGATATCTCCCATACTGATTCCACAGAAGTCCTGGTGCTGAACAAGGCCCAACTTCTCAGGGTAACCCGTAGGGTTTGGGCAATCGACCCATAAGACAATAACCAGAAGGCCATGGCAGGAAACAAAATTGAACTGTTACAGTCCTATCACGGAAAGTTTCGAAGGGTCTCTGAGTCTGTAAAGGTTAACAGGCAGGATTAAGTCTCTCTAAATAGCCAGGTAACCCATTTTCACGGCTGACGTCTATGGTGGCTTTAGTCAGTGGCTCAAAGATCCGTAGGACCTGTTAAAGCTTATGGAGGGGGGTTGGACACAAGGGAAGGTGCGGGATTCTATGTAGCCCTGGCTGGGACCGAGGCTTATTCACGGATGCGAAAGGAGCTGCAGAGTCGCTTAAGTCAGTCTGTGGCAGGGTAGATTTACAAATAGGGTTCATCGTACCTTGTTCCCATGTTTTGGGCAGCAAAGCTCTCATGCTCGAGGTCAGGCCACTTTAGGTCAGGTGTGGGGTGATGCTTTACCTAGTTGTAGAACCCTCTTTGGAGTGGTACCCAGTGGGATCACCAAGGGAAACTCGTGGAGTCAGCCATGTTGTAATGCACAAAACGTTTATTTGTAAACCGTTCAACTTGAGGCCTGTTCAGCCGAAATAAAGAAGAAGCAACAAGTCCCTTATCTCGGGTACAATAACAAAAGGAAACGTGTTTCCTATCGGCGATTTACTTAGTAATTAGGATAAGTCATAAAGTCTGTAGGACAGCAATTATTAATATCTCTTACTGCAGCCGCGCCACTAACGGTTCTCGATGTTCAGGAAAGGCAGTCTCTCAGGTTCTGTTTTAGCACTATCAGACCCTACAGGATCGGTTCCTCCATGGATGGCCGCTGATGTCTCCTCTCTTTTGTGTGTTGACAAGGACAGTTTCTAAACAGCCTACCGGGCATAAACTCTGCTTGTGTCCCACTGGGAGGAGCGGCACACACCAGCACACTGCAGCTACTCAGCCACCCAACAACTACGTCCTCCTTCTTGCTTCCAATTGGAGATAGTTAGGTGAAAAGAACAGCCACACCCTAAAGTCCCATTCCGCTCTGGTGGCGGCTTCGCTCTAGTGTGAAAATATTCACTTGTTCAAATAAGCATTCGTACGAACGTAACAAATTTTGATAAATGGGGGGGTCCCCTCCCACACTTACGCAGCCCCATGAAGGTCACAAGAGTAACTCCCAGTCGCCACTCCCCTCACTGATTCTAACTTCACTCTCTCTTGCACCTAAAATCTCTCCATGTCCTCCTCATCTGTTATTGTCCCATCTTAAAGGCACAGCATTAATTAACAAATACAGTGCACACCTATTTAAACACTCCTTCCAGATAGCGCTCCCATAGAGGTCTATGAGGCCCTACTCACGGCCGTAGTTACCGTAAAGGCATACCTTAAAGCTGGAATGAGGCTCTTGGAGAGAGGAGGCCCAACCCTGGCCATTTTGGTGACAGGCGCATGCACAAAAGCTGTGGTAAGGTCCATGGATTAATTTGGGGGCCTTAGGTACATCATTTCATCCTCCCTCACCGATATGATCCATGAGGGGAGATGAAACGTTAACTTTTTAAACTTTTTTTTTTCTTTTTTACAACTTTTTTTTTTACTTAACATGATTGCTGTTATCAATTCGATAACAGTGATCATGGGATTGGGAACTACATACAGTGGTCCCCAGTGACATCTCTCTGCTACAGGCTGCACATGCTGGCGAGGAGCAGAGGGATGTTAAATCTCCAGGGGCGTGAGCCCTTTTGTGCACAAGCGCAGAATGTGACGTAAGGTCCTGGAAGGACCATATCACCTTGGGACATCGTGGAGGACAGGGGTGAGTATCTTCACCTCCCCTCATGGATTAGATCCATGATGGGAGGTGAAACTTTAACTTTATTTTACTTTTTTTAACTTTTTCGTGATCGCCATTATCCATTGGCTAGCCGTGATCACGGTCCCAGTGACATCTCTTGCTTCCTGGCTGTCTTCAGTAGCTGGGAAGCAGGAGATTTCAAATGTCCCACAACTATCCGATCTTCTGTGCATGCGTCGCCATTTTTCCTTCGGTGCGCATGCGCAGAAGACGGCCTAAAGTCCTTTTCAAACCAGATCGTTGCAGGACATCGCAGAGGACATGGATGAGTACTTTCAGCCCCCCTCATGGATGCGATCTGTGAGGAGAGCTGAAACTCAAACTTTTTTTCACTTTTTATTTACATTTGTGCGATCAGCGCTATCCATTGGATAGCGCTGATCACATGAGCAGGGGGAGGGCTTCCCACAGCCCTCCCATGACAGCTCCAGGTTGTTGGCTACCTCTGGGAACCAAGAGCACGGAGCTGTCACGTCCTCAGGCCATGGGGCTTTAATCCTCAGAGGAAGCATGTTTTTACGTCTCTGAGTATTAAAGCCGACAATGCCAGGACATAAAAAGGCAATGGGGCTGTCACTAAGGGGTTAATAACCTCAACCTGCTTCCCATAGGTCCAAGAAGCACCAACCAACCAACCCTGCTGTCATAACAATGACTCAAACACCAGTCATACCCCTATAGTTTGCAGAATCTAAAAAAATAACTCCCCACCAGACAAAAAAAATGAGAAGAAAAAAAAAATAACAATATATAAACTGGCCACATGGCACTGCGAAGCCTATAACACACCTCACTCAGAAATTGTCCAGCCCTTAACACCTTCCTCCTCAAACTCACCTCCCTACATCCCATATCATGCTGGCATACCCTTAGGCCCGTGTGACTGACAGTTGGAAGACGGCCGTACCTGAAGACGGCCGTCTCTCTCCAGCGCCGATTATAGAACACATGACCGGCAATGGAGCCGGTCACATGTTCTTCCTCCCGGAGCTGCAAAGAGACGGCCGTCTTCAGGTACGTCCGTCTGCTGGTGTCAGTCACACGGGCGCATCGGCGCCGGTGTACAGGTGCTGATGCGCCCGTGTGACTGAGGCCTTAGGGTGTATTCAGAGGAGCGTGTTTATGTGCGTACATACGTGCACACATAGCCACGCGTATATTAGAACCATTGGTTCCCTATGGTTTGTCCACTTGTCCGTGTTTTACCGGCGTGCAAACGCGAGCACCTGTAAAAGATAGTACATGCGTGCACTGCATAGGTCATGCTGCGCGTCAATATTCCCCGTGGGGAGTCCCCTCATCATTGAACACTTTGACAGCGCTGTCACAGTGTTCAGTGACTAGAGGACTCCCCGTGGGGAGTAAAGAATCCCCTGCCACAGCTGTCACAGCTGTGGCACAGGATCGCAAAGCTCTCCCATTAATTTTAATAGGGCTGCTGCTGCCAGCAGCCCCATTGAAAGCGATAGGATGCTGGCACCCCCACAGTGATTTTCGGGGAAGGCTTTAAAGGGGTTGTCCCGAGGCAGCAAGTGGGTCTGTACACTTCTGCATGGCCATAATAATGCACTTTGTAATGTACATTGTGCATTAATTATGAGCCATGCAGAAGTTATAAAAAGTTTTATACTTACCTGTTCCGTTGCTGGCGTCCTCGTCTCCATGGTGCCGACTAATTTTCGCCCTCCGATGGCCAAATTAGCCGCGCTTGCGCAGTCCGGGTCTTCTGCAGTCTTCTATGGGGCTCCGTGTAGCTCCGTGTAGCTCCGCCCCGTCACGTGCCGATTCCAGCCAATCAGGAGGCTGGAATCGGCAATGGACCGCACAGAAGAGCTGCGGTCCACGGAGGAAGAGGCCATCTTCAGCGGTGAGTAGAGAAGTCACCGGAGCGCGGGGATTCAGGTAAGCGCTCCGGTGAGCTTTCTTTACCTCCCTGCATCGGGGTTGTCTCGCGCCGAACGGGGGGGGGGGTTGAAAAAAAAAAAAACCCGTTTCGGCGCGGGACAACCCCTTTAAATATAAGCACTTTCCTGAAAATCAGTCCTAGTTGTAGTAAAAACAACAAAAAAAAATGCATACTTCTTACCTCTCTGCCGCTGCCGGAGCTCAGGCACATCTAGCCGCTTGGGTCCCATCGCTGTAATGAAGTTCTTTTTTTTTTTTCTTTTTAAACAATTTCTTTTTATTTGAAAAGAAAGTGACAATGTCAGACATAAACAAATGCAGTCTGGCCACGCAGGGCCACACAATATTTTCAGTACCAACTCCAGCTTTATAATTGTGACAGATACAGTCCAAGGAGTGGGAACTGCCAAGCTGGCATTGACGTAGAACTAAGAACGGGGGGGGGGGGGGGGGGTTGGGTAGGGAAAGGGGTTGAATAACAGGGGAAAACATACAGCAAGGTGCAGTCCATTTAGACGTAAGGTAGAGTCGAGCGGACCAGTGGCTATTGTTTTGGCAGTCAGTTTTTTAATTGAGAATCCAAATTTTGAATCCAGGGCGTCCAGAGGGCAGTAAAGTCATCTCTAGTGCCATTTTCCCAGGCCAGAATCTCTTCAAATCTATATATTTGTGAGACCCTCTCTATCCACTGTGGGATTTGCGGAGTGTCTTCTTTCTGCCAGAAAAAGGGGATCAGCAATTTGGCTGCTGTAAGAAGGGTAGTCGTTAGGTTTTTGTAGGATGGTTTAAATTGACTTGTAGGCAGCCAGATGAGGATCTCCTCTGGTTTAAAGGAGTATTTTGTGTGGCAGATTTTGTTGATAAGATTATTAACTGACTGCCAAAAGGGTTGGATTCTGGCGCATTGCCACCATATGTGTAGGGCAGTTCCCCTCTCTTCCCCACATCTCCAGCAGGTGTCAGAAGACTTCGGGTTCATTTTAGAGGATGCGACAAGGTTTCTATACCATCTAGTTAAGGTTTTATATGAGTTCTCTTGGACACGTACACATCTAGAGAACCCATGTGAGTTTTTTAACACTCTGAGGGTCTCTTCTTTACTCAGGGTTAAAGGGGTTGTCCCGCGAGACAAACCCGATGCAGGGGTAAAAAAAAAAAAACGTCCGGTACTTACCCGAATCCCGGCGCTGCTGCGACTTCGTATTTACCTTGCTAAGATGGCCGCCGGGATCTTCACCCACGGTGGACCGCAGGTCTTCTCCTATGGTGCACCGTGGGCTCTGTGCGTTTCATTGCCGATTCCAGCCTCCTGATTGGCTGGAATCGGCACACGTGACGGGGCGGAGCTACGAGGGGCCGCTCTCCGGCACGAGCGGCCCCATTCAGAAGAAAGAAGACCGGACTGCGCAAGCGCGTCTAATCGGGCAATTAGATGCTGAAATTAGACGGCACCATGGAGACGAGGACGCTAGCAACGGAACAGGTAAGTGAATAACTTCTGTATGGCTCATAATTAATGCACGATGTATATTACAAAGTGCATTAATATGGCCATACAGAAGTGCTGAACCCGACTTTGTTTCGCGGGACAACCCCTTTAAGCATGTTAGGGGGCATTTATAAATGTCACACATGTGACTTATTTATTATTGAAAATTTGACAGCTTTCTGCGCAAATTGCACCAGAAATCCATCGAACATGCTTTGCAAAACATTTTCTATGTATTTTAGACACTTTCAGATACTCTTTTTACCTGTGTCCTACAAAAGGGTGTTCCTTTGTAAAGGCCTAAATTGCACCAAAAAATTGCACCAAATTGTGCCAAAATTTTGGCACAATTTTTGGAATAAACTTAGCCAATTTAAAGGTAGTCTAAACGTAGAGCCCTTTTACACTGGCCAATAAATCATTCAGATTCCTGCATCCAGCAGAACTCGGAATGATTATCATTCAGTGTAAATACATGCCCCAACGGAACTATGCAGAAAACTAAATGACAGATCGGCCCATGTAGATAGGCAGCGTTCATATCATGCAGGCATAAATATCATCGTTGGCTCGTTCACTTATCGTTCGGCTTAAGCAGCGCTCTTTAAGTCCCTTTCAGTCACTTATACAACGAATGTGAAAGACGGAACAATTCTGAATGACTTCTTGTTTGAACGAGCCAATAAGGTATTTGCCTGAATAAACGGAGTGCATGAGTGAAGGAACTAACGATGAAGTCCTTTGATCGTTCAAACGATAATCAGCTCGTCTAAAAGGACCCTAATTGCAGAAGTAACGTTAGTTTTAGCGGTCAGATGGAGGGAACATTTTACCTTTCAGTAAAACTGAATAACTTTAAAAGGGTTGTGTCAAGATGGCATCCCCTATCCACATGCCTTATTAGCACTATAGAGTGGGGGTCCCCAACTCAGAAGCACGCTCTGTGCCCAGAATGGGGAGCTACCAAGTCAGATCAGCTCCCGTTCTGCAGACCTTCTGCTGTCCTGGTATTATCGGGTGGATATCTATATGAATGGCTGTCCTGGAATGCTGCATTTTTCTCCAGTTCTCCTATAGGTGCTGCTGTATAGATAGAAAGCGAGACGGGGTGATCAGCTGTTTGGCCTCGGTCCCATATTCTTGGAAGGGTTTTACATCTTAGCACAACCCCTTTAATGAATGCCTATTAATAATGTCCGAGTGAGCAGTACAAATATTTTGCTTACTTTTCAGAACACTTTTTGTTTAAGGCCCTTTTATACAAGACAACATGTTGTGCTCAGATGCCTGACAGATTGTTACAACGATGATCGTACCTTCGCTTTTACACTGGACACACAACAACCACTGAGGATGAGATGTGGACATCCAAAACAACAACCACTGAGGATGAGATGTGGACATCCAAAACAACCACCACTGAGGATGAGATGTGGACATCCAAAACAACAACGATGTATATTACAAAGTGCATTAATATGGCCATACAGAAGTATATAACCCCACTTGCTTTCGCGGGACAACCCCTTTAAGTCCAGTTCTCTCTCCCACTCCCTAAGAACCATGGTTTTTCAGAGGCGGACTGTAGGAGAAGGCTCTTGTAGAGTTGGGTAACCAACTTCTTCGGGCGGGAGGGAATCGTGATGTAAGTCTCGAACCAGAAGGGGTCCCTCAGGCCTCCGGGATTAGTTGACTGGTATCGTCTCAGGGAGTGGAAGAGGCCCGCCCTGCTCAGGAAGTCAAGAGAGAGCTGTGGTAGAAGGGTGTCCAATTGCGCCTGTTTGGTTAATTTGGGGGCCCTGAGAATGTCGTGGATTGTAAGGTCACCGAGTTTGTCCCATACCCCTTCAGTTTTAAAATTGCAAAAGAGGTTCCACAGCAGACTAGAGATGTCATAAAAAACTTCTTTTTTATTTTCAATCCATAAAATAGGATACACGAGCGACGTTTCGGCCGGTAAACAGCCTTTTTCAAGCATTCACCCCTTCAATTTTAATTGGTTTGTTTGCCAGGATGGCCGGAATCAAAGCAGCCAGAGTCATTCGGGGGAGGGACTTTTCACCCAATGTCCCTGATCTCACCAGTCTCAGTATTTTTATTGTGCATTTCGTGATCGGGCTAAGGTATGTGCGCTTACCGAGGGGGGGCCCGTTTATCCAGAGCAATGCGTGGTTGCCCCTGCCTAGCATCTCCTTTTCCAAATCCAGTGAGGGGGTAGATGCTCCTCTCTCTATCAGGGGTATCCATCTGGCGATATGTATCGCCCTATGGTAAAGCTGAAGATTCGGGAGTCCCGCTCCACCCTGAGGGCGTTTTTGAGTAAGGATAGAGAACGCCAGCCGTGGTTTGTGTCCATCCCATACAAATTCCCTGAAGAGTTTATGTAGGTGCGTGAAGAAAAAGCTAGGTATCTCTATTGGGACCGAGTGAAGGGTATAAATTATTTGGGGAAGTATATAAGTGGAGATGAGGTTCTTTCTACCCAGCCATGAGATCAATGGTATGTTGAATTGTATGAGTTGGGTTTTCACTTTTTTGATCAGCTGGGAAAAGTTGGCTTCATAAAGCTGGGAGGGGTTGGCTGTTAGTGTGATGCCTAGGTATTTGATATTAGATGTGGGCCACTTAAAGGCGTATTGTTCTTTCAATTTTTTGACTACTTGAGGTGAGGGATTTAAAATCCCCGCCTGCAGAAAGGGTTGCGTCTGATTGGCTGAGCGCTCAGTCAATCACAGGCAGCGCTCGGCCATTCATTGAATTCATTGACAAGGGGACATCACGGCGATAGTAGGTAGAAGTCATACTTCTACCTACTATCTCAATAACGGTACAAACTGGTTCCATCCTCAAACACATGAACCCCTTACAGCTGTACTAATGCTGTGATATGGTCGTGTGCGGGAGGTCTTAGACTAGATAAATAGATATCCTTGTAGACAACTGTTCCCCATACTTTCACAAAGTGCATATCAAAAAGATTCCTACAAAGAGTATTCAACATGAAATAACATTGTTATACTGAGGCGGTTGGTATCTCAGGGTTGACTATATAGAACACAAAGAGCTGCTTTGCCTTCACCTTCGGCCCCATCATTCATAAATTCAGTGGTACCGTTAATGGAGACATCACTGGAATTTCTGGGTGAATCAAACAGATGTCTCTGCAAATCAATGAAATTCCAAAACCAACCCCACCGCAATTCTTCAAGGACTTAGTAGAGATTTGTCATGGCCATTGTTCTGCCACTCATAGACCGAGTGATCAGGTCCTTCAAATTTCAAGCCTTGATAAGATTTTCTGCAGCGCTACAACTTTAAGAGACTCGTCAATTCCTTTGAAGGTTTCCCATAGAGGATTTCTTTATATCACGCGTCTCAGATCTTGGTAAATGAATATATTGAGGGAGTCGTTTTAGGCAACAACGAACTTCAACCCCAACTGATGTGAGAAGATCTTCTAAAGTATATTTCACAAGGGAAAATGAAGATTTAATTTGTAGGCAAATCGATGAGGCTGAAGCTTTGTCTTATTTAGAATGTCTTCTGAGGAGTCTTATCGGGAAAGATGGCTAAACTTGGAAGAGTTTGGGAGAAGAGCAGAGGGCAACATAAGGAAGAGGACAATTATGAACGTGACACGAAGACCCAACTGGAAGGTAGAACATAGTGAAGAAACACTATTCATATTGGCTTAACCAATCTGTTGGAACTTTTAGGAAGAGTGCTGGGAGAAAGTATTTGCCCCCTTCCTCTTTTTGAATATTTGTCAAACTTGTTTCAGTTCGTCAAACATATTCTAATGTAAGACTGATATAACCAGAGTCAATGCGGTCACAGTTTTAAAATGATGATTTTGTTTGCAAGATGGAGGGTCAGCAGGCAGTACTAATCACACACTAGATACACACACCTCCTTTGAGCGCCATGGAGCAACTAATTTGCCAACCAAACAAGATGCACCTGAGAACCTCAGTGATCCATTGTGATGTCCATCCACGGGTATTCGAGGACCCAGGATGTGCCAAAAAAACCTTCCCTACACCAGGGGTCATCGATTCATGCTGCTTGCACCAAATTCTGACCTCCCATCAAGACGGTGCAACAGAAATCTGTTCCAACTGACAGGAGATGTTTTTCCGCTGCTCAGTGATACAAGCTTTGCGCTCTTTTGCCCCCTTGAGGCTGGCTTTTCTGTTCCTCTTAGACACAATGGTGTTGAAGCTGGTCGTCGGCTGTTATAGTTGAACTGAGTAGTGCGTTCAGCCATGTTAGTTGGAACACCAGTGTTGTATTGAGCTGTTCCTGACTGTGTAGAGCATATTCGTCAGAACGATTCCTGACATCCTCCTCTGACCCCTTTCGGTGATGAGTTGTTTCCAGGCCTTATTAGAAGTCGCTCAGATTGCTGGTTTTTCCCATTTAATGTGGAATGTCCAATGTACAATCTGTAATAGGGCTTCATTTCCAGTATTGTCTCCTCATATGGGGAGGATAGTCCTTACGGTCTCTAAGGCTCCGGGGCCTGGATGCTAGCATACCCACTGCACTCATTATAGTTATGCCCCTGGCAGATGCTACTCCTGGCCCCATGCCCCCATCTCAGAGTGGTAATGCCAGTAGCATGGGCGGTAATCACTCCGCTAGGTCGGTGGCAATAGAATACATGAGTATGTTTTTTGGTGCTGGTTCTTGTTTTCTGATACTTTTAGGAACCCGGGAGGAATTATTCCGTATTGCGCAGCACAGTTGCGAATTTCATTGAATAATGCGGATTCTTTAGTGTTTTTAACTGCGGAATTTGTTTTGCGTAACCTTTTTTATAGATTTCATTGTGTTTTGCTTTTTTTTTTAATTACTCGCAGGTTTTGTTGCGGATTGCATCTCTTCCGTATGTTAGGAACCCACAACAACAATTCCACAAGTCCGCAGCGGAAAAAATATACAAATTTGAAATACAGACTTTTGGAAAAAGGACGGCTTCACACAGACGTATTTGTGCCACACGTTGCATTGCGGCATTAGTGCGCCCGATACGCAGCGAATAGGACCCACTGATGTCAATAGATTTATTCTTATTAACAATTTTTTGTGCGCATTTCCGTCACGTGCAAAAAAATAGGACCTGGTATTTTAAACGGTGCGCTAATCGTGGTACAGCGGCTCCAGGTATTTCAATGGGGCTTTGAGTGCTGTTTGCTGTATTTTCACGTGTTTTAGTACTTTTTAACGCACCTCATCACCCATCCTAATGTTGGCGTGCAATAAAAAACACTGTCAAATGCTGTACAGTGCGTTCCAAAATGCCGCTTAAAGTCACAGTAAAATGCCGCAATTTTGAACATGGCGTTCTGTGAACCATGTGTGCGAGCGGCCTTAAGTCTCTTGTCCTTGGGGAAAATCAGGCCCGCCGCGGATTCTCTATGCAGAATCCTGCATCGGGTCCCTCCTTTCCCGCGGACATGAGGCCTAAAAAGAAGATTTATTTACCTGTCCGGACGCTGCGGATCTTCCCTCCGTCACGGCCGCTCCCGCGCTGGAGAGCAGGAATTCAGCTGCGGGTGTGCCGCGGATCCGGACGGCTTTCATCGGCTTCAATATAAGCCTGCGGGAGCCGTCCCCGCGGGAGACCCACACGAAGATGAAGTATGCTGCAGGTGTTTTCTCGCACACGCAATCCGTGCCTCAGGGAAAAATGACATCTGCAGGTATTTAATTACCTGTGGGTGTCCAATGCATCCCTATGGGGCGCGGATCACGCGTGCCGACACCCGCTGCGGATCTGTCCCCGTGGACACGAGGCCTTAGGGTTCACATGGAGGATTGGTGCCGTGGATTTTGATACAGAATCCGCACTGATTCTTCGACAAATCTGCATCCTTTATAATTAACAAGAATCCGTGCCGCAGTCTATACCGCGCAGCTTTTTCTGGACACACGGGGCAATTTACTAAGCCCAGCATTTCCGACGCCAGGGTTGGTATTTTTTCCCCGGCGTACAGGGCAGTTAACACATGAAGAGGCGCACGCCCCGTCATGTATGACACACATCCCCAGATGCCTGCGCGCCTTTTCGGAAATTTATGCCGGCTCCAACTTGGCGTGCATTTCTGGTATAATTTATGCTAGTTTCTGACATAAATTCTGCATAAATGTGGCAATCCTGGGCGGCCGCGCTCTTCTGACAAGCCACACCTACTTTTTGAAAAAGGAGCAGGCCCAGCGCAGGAAGAAGAAAAGTTGCACATTTTCTGCACAAAAATTTGAGACTTTTTTTTATGCCAGAAACGGTCCTTTCAAATCTACATGAGACAAAAAAGAAGTGACATGTGACTTCTTGACAGATTCTGTACCGTTTCCGCTCAGAATCCATCTTGGGAATTGCACTAGCAGATTGAGAAGGGCTAAATCCACGTGCGAATCCGCGGCCAATTATTTGCAAAGCCGCAGTGGATTTTAGAGGTGGAATCCATGCAGAAGAAAGTTATCATCGGACTCCAGCGCTGGAGCCGGAGGGTTCGTTCACACCGCAGAAATCACCACGGAATTGTGAATTCTGCGTCTAAAAAACCGCATCACAATCCGCGCCTTTTTGCTGTGATTTTTGGGACGGATCTTCACAGGGTTGTAGCGGAAAAAATCGACACACAGAATTCGGGAAAAAAGAAGGAAAAAAACCTGCGCTCAGAGTGTCCCAAAGGTTTCTGCAGCACCAAAGCGCGGTCAGGTGTAGCGCAGAAGGCGATACGTGATTCCAGAGATTGTGGACAAAGTAAAGGCTTGTCAAGAAGGTACATAAATGGTGGTTTATTGAATGTGACAGAACGGAGGGCACCGCCTCTCAGAACCCATGGGTCCCCTTTCCAAGCTCACAACTCCAGCCGCCGCTTCCTGTCCTCCGATCTCCGTCGCATACATGTCCGTGAGGCGCTGTCCTAACAAGTTCTGGTTGGCCACGCACTGAATTTGCCAGTTTTCTACTAGTTGCCATGTTACTTCTAGACTTGGAACGTGCGTTTCCCCAATGACAGGGTTAGGTCTGTTAGCGTATCTGTGCACAAAAACTACACCAAAAAGTATTTTAAATACATGCAAAAAATTAGCATCGGATTCCCCTATCTGGACGCACCCTTCAGGGAATCCCCAGGTAGCTCTTTGGGCTACCTACCCCCTGGTAATTGCAGAAATTCTAGTAGGCCATCCTTTTGGGTAAAGACACCTTCACATGGGATGACTGTCAGGTGGATAAGCGCCCGACAGCCATCCCACCGACTATGGCTGCGGCTCTGTGCATGGAGGTGGAGCGCGCTGGGGATCGCTACGGGCCGCCTCCATTCACTGCGGTTGTTCATAGATGAATGACAGCCCTTTCTCTCGGCGTGAGAGTCGTTCTGCTAAAAAACAAGTGAGCCATTTGTTGCTGAGTGCGCTGCTGGTCACAAGGAACGACTATCACCCAAAATCACTATTTTGAATGATAATTCAGGTCATAATCGTCCTGGGTAAAGGTACCTTAAAGGGGCACTCCAGGGAAAACACATTTGTTCATCCCTGCCACCTCACCTGGTTGCCTGTAACACTCTGGAGGTCTCCTCTGTGTACTGCAGCCACTTCCATGCAGTGCAGCCCCCTGTCTGATGTCTCAGTTTTTTTGCCTTCACTTTCACATAAACCCCATGATGCATCAGTGGAGCAGTAGCTGAGGCCATATTACTTCTTCCAACTTCGTGGGAGTTTTATTATCATTACCTTCCATATTCACCTAAATAAGTTCCAGACCATAAGTATCCAGTCAGAAGGATGAGCTGTGATCTCCTCTATTATACTTGTGTGATAGGAGTGGAGCATTATCTGAGGCCATACAACTTCTTCCTGCTGGGGGAGTTTAATTATCATTACCTTCTATATTCACCTAAATAAGTTCTAGACCATAAGTATCCAGTCAGAAGGATGAGCTGTGATCTCCTCTATTATACTTGTGTGATAGGAGTGGAGCATTATCTGAGGCCATACAACTTCTTCCTGCTGGGGGAGTTTAATTATCATTACCTTCTATATTCACCTAAATAAGTTCCAGACCATAAGTATCCAGTCAGAAGGATGAGCTGTGATCTCCTCTATTATACCTCTATTGTCAGTAAGTGTAATAGGACTGCCTGTGTTCCCTTCTAGGCGGTTTCTGCGGTAGGATTCATGTAACGGCGTCACACAGACTGAGAATCTGACTAGAAACTGAACACATAACCCCAAGTAGATCTGAGCCAATCAGAACTGAGATCACACGACCATCTCAGGAGGAAGGGGCCGGGAGTCTCAGACAGAAAGGAATAACTAATCAATGTAGCACTCGACCACTTATATACAGCTACATATGTAAATCCCTGGAGTGGCCCTTTAAATGTTATATGATTTGCTAGGCCAGTCTGATAATCCGTCACTTCGAATTGATGGAATTTCCTTCTATCTCCGTCGCGGTGACTTTTATTTCCGCTTTGCTGTGTACTGTTTGCTGTGATGACTGAGTTGTCATTTTTAATTAGTGTTCTATTCCTCACAAATGCTAATTACTTTCCTTTTTATCAAGATTACTTGATTGCTAATGACAACAGTGCCATGGCTACATATTTTTGCAGAATTCCCAAACGGAGCCGGTTGTGTGTTTTTGCATTCCCCCTGGATTTGGGAGCGGAGTAAAGCCCGCAGTAAGTATTATTCGCAAGAAAAACACATATTTGCTGACAGCGAGATCAGCAAAATTAGGCCTATCCTTTTTGGCAGAAGGGTAATTGTTAACATATTTACTGCAAACACGTACAAATAGTACAATAGAAGACCTGCAATGTCTAAAGAGATAAAAGCGAGATTTTATCCTGTTTTATCATGTAAATTCAAGGCGGGTTTTTTTTCTTTCTTAGAATTTTTAATGAAGAGTTTCATGTGGAGAATGTTATTTAGGAAAAACACATTCTGGTTGTAATTTCTCTCCGTCCCGTGGGAGTGCAGCGATTACAGAAGATCTATACATATTCCTGGTGCACCGCAAACAAAATTCACCGTATTTGTTATTTGCGACAAAGGAGACCTCGCTGCGTTCGGCTTATGAACAATATACATATATGTTTTTACTCGCCGTTACACAGTAATTAAAATGAAATAAACGATCCGACTGATTCTAATGGGCGCCAATTTTCTGTCCTAGCTTGTTCTGACGCACTTCCAGAATGCATACAATATGACTAATTGCAATCATTGCTTGTAAATACTCAGATATGGGATAGATAGATAGGAGATAGATAGATAGATAGATAGATAGATAGATAGATAGATAGATAGATAGATAGATAGATAGATAGATAGATATGAGATGGATAGATAGATATTAGATAGATAGATAGATAGATATGAGAGAGATAGATAGATATGAGAGAGAGATAGATAGGAGATAGATAGATAGGAGATAGATAGATAGATAGATAGATAGATAGATAGATAGATAGATATGAGATGGATAGATAGATATTAGATAGATAGATAGATATGAGATAGATAGATAGGAGATAGATAGATAGGAGATAGATAGGAGATAGATGGATATGAGATAGATAGATAGATAGATAGATAGTAGATAGATATTAGATAGATAGATAAATAGATAGATATGAGATAGATAGATAAATAGATAGATATGAGATAGATAGATTAATAGATAGATAGATATGAGATAGATAGATAGGAGATAGATAGATAGATAGATAGATAGATAGATAGATAGATAGATAGATATGAGATGGATGGATAGATAGATATGAGATAGATAGATATGAGATAGATAGATAGATATGAGATGGATAGATAGATAGATAGATAGATAGATAGATAGATAGATAGATAGATAGATAGATAGATAGATAGATATGAGATCGATAGATAGATATGAGATGGATAGATAGATAGATAGGAGATAGATAGATAGATATGTGATAGATAGATAGATAGATAGATAGATAGATAGATAGATAGATAGATAGATATGAGATAGATAGATGTGAGTGAGATAGATAGATAGATAGATAGATAGATAGATAGATAGATAGATAGATATGAGATAGATAGATAGATAGATAGATAGATAGATAGATAGATAGATAGATATGAGATAGATGATAGATAGATAGATAGATAGATAGATATGGGGTAGATAGATAGATAGATATGAGATAGATAGATAGATAGATAGATAGATAGATAGATGTGAGATAGATAGAGTGCAGGTTTTGATCACAAGTTGTATCTGTCCTTCACACTTTCTCTCCTGTGTTAATCACACCAGTCAGTAAATTGGGCATTTGACCATCTCACCAGGACATTCATGTTAGACAACAGTTAGTTACATTGATAAACACTGAATATTGTACATAGAAGGTGATGAGATGTGAATCTGCTGGCCCCCTCCAGCCACAGACAGCAGTGATGCTACAGTCTACTGTGACTATGCGATCTACGCCCTTCTTCATACCTGGATGGGTCCCCATAACAATCCCCTTCATGCCATATCCCCTGCAGCCACCACATTGCAGACTAGCTGCACCCCTTCCATCTTCTCAGTTCCAGTGACGTTTCTGAGACCCGGAGCATTAAGTTACTTGTTACACCGGAGTCCCATTGGCTGCGTCAGTCGGACTTGTTATATAGTAATTACAGCCATGTTCCCTGAAAATGTCACCCAGAAATCACTCATGTAATTCACTTCATTAAAATATGGCGTTCTACAGGAATTTCTGGAAATTGGTCATTAGCGTTAAACTGTCTTTAAACACCTACTGTAATTTAAATTTCCAGCATTACTTCGCTTCCTGTATTTACAGGCAAGAAGTTTGTTTAGAAAGTCATTCGAGCCAGACTCCGTCTAATAATTGGATGCATTGGAGTTAATCTGCTTATTTGTTTTATTACGGCATTTTTCTGTGCCATTCACATGCTCCCAACGCTCGAAATGCAAAAAACTGAAATATAATGTATGCGGCGCTACTATGCATCAGTGCCTTTATATGGTGCAGCAGGGTTAGTATGCATAGTATTGGACTTGTACTGTAGGTCTTATCGACTATTCTATTATGCCCCACATTGGCTTGAAGTCAATTATGTAAGGCAATGGACCAACCAACCAGTGTTGGCTTTAGCTTAGAAGACATCAAGCAAGGATTTTTTTGGCACCTCTTGTCATGAGAAAATAATAACATATATTGTGCAGATTGGCAATCTGCTTGTATTCTGCTTATACAGAGAGCAGCAATATAGCAGAATACCAGCTCAGTGAATAAATACAGTGCCAGAGCCAAGCGTATAACATAAATACAGCATCAGTAGCAAGCTTAGTAAGTAAATAGAGCACCAGAACCAGCATCATAACATAAATACAGTACCAGTACCAAGCTTATAATATAAGTACAGCACCAGAACCAAGCTTATAACATAAATACAGTACCAATACCAAGCTTATAATATAAATAAAGCACCAGAACCAGCATCATAACATAAATACAGTACCAGTTCCAAGCTTATAATATAAATACAGTACCAGAACCAGCATCATAACATAAATACAGAACCAGTTCCAAGCTTATAATATAAATACAGCACCAGAACCAGCATCATAACATAAATACAGTACCAATACCAAGCTTATAATATAAATAAAGCACCAGAACCAGCATCATAACATAAATACAGTACCAGTTCCAAGCTTATAATATAAATACAGCACCAGAACCAAGCTTATAACATAAATACAGTACCAGAACCAGCATCATAACATGAATACAGTACCAGTACCAAGCTTATAACATAAATAAGATGGGTGAAGGTCTGACTGATTGAACCTCACTAGAATAGGGGAAACCAATCCCCTGCCACCCTAACAGCATGACTGCAATGAGAAAACGTCATGTCCGGCAAGCAAGCATTAAGGTAACCACTGAAGAATGTAACCAAGGCAGGGTATAAAGTAAAGTAACACAATCTTTTAATGGAGTTGTGGGCACAGATTTCAGGAAGATACAAGAGCCTCTCCCTGAACTGAACTAGCCAGTCCTAAAGGGAAAGCGAAGCTCTACCACCCAACAAAGGCTACCCCACTACTGACCCCTGGAGGACCAGCAGACCCAAGATGATGCAAGGATATCAGCAGAACCACTAAACAGAGAATATTTAAAAGAGTTGTCCAGTTGTAAACTATTGATGGCTTATTCTTAGGATAGGGCATTAATAGTAGGTTGGCAGGGGTCTGTCATCAGGGGATCCCTGCTGATCAGCTGTTCCTACACTGAGATAATTTCAACAGCAAGTTGACAGCCTTGTTTTCACTGCAGTGGCCAGGCTTGGTATTACATGCATAGTTCCTATCTATGTCATTGCCTGCAATACCAAGCCTGGCCACTGCAGTGGGAATGGAGCTGTATGCTTCCTGCAGAAATCCGCTCAGTGCAGAAGCCCACTAGATCAGTGAACAGCTGATTGGCGATGGCCTTGGGTGGAAGCCTCCTCTGATCTACTAATGATGGCCTATCCTAAGGATACGTCATCAGTAGCTTACAACTGGACAATCCCTTTAAGGCAAAGTCCACAGTTCAAAGTAAATACACAAAAATACTAAAGTTTGCACACCAAAGCACTTGCAATGACACTCCAAAGCACCTAATAGCCTCACACAATATATTACGGACATACTCTACAAGGAGAAGCCGGATTTTACACATAACTACCCCCACTGATAGGCTGGCTGAGCGGTCCGTCATCCCAGCTCACAGGGCATTAATAGACCTGAGATGTTTCTCCTTCAGTGTCGAAAAAGACAAAATAGCATTGAACATGCGCCGACGTAGTGACGTCAGCTAAGAGCCATGGTGGGGGTGGGGGGTGAGGTAACTCTCTCTTGTTGCATGTTTATAGTGTATTGTAATGCTTTCTTTATTCCATACATTTGTTGCTCTCTGCCTTTAAGCCGGGGACACCTTGGGACGCCGAGTTCTTGGATCAAGTCAGATGGTTGGAGAGTGGCCTGAGGGCAATGTATGTGACGCAGCACTGGTAGAAGTTGGTAAACTGAACCCTTACGACGTGAAGTATTGGAAACACTTCAGCTCGCAGATCTTTCCCCCAGGGGGTTGAGTAAAGCGCGGCACCAAGGTCCAAGGGATCACCAAATCATTCCGAACCTGCCTTCAATGAGTGATCGAACTGTTGAGCATAGAGCCAAGTCATGTGATGCCCATTGCTGATTCAGGCCAAGAGGCCCAAGCTATTGTGGAGACTGCAACTTGTTATTGTTACCAGGAGAGTCGGCCTGTTCACTAAGGTTTGCAATCATCCTAGTATGTGGTTGTCTGCTGATTTGTCGAAGGAACTACAACATCTGCATTTGGGTTGTGCCCCACTGAAATATAGCCCAGCAACCTCTCGGGGTGCAGACGGTCCCTCCTGACAGAGCCAATGAGCTCTCTCTGTCTGTGGAGATCTTATGCCCTACAGGTCATCCCAACAATGATCACTCCTTTGCTTTTACACAAGAACGATCATTGCTCAATGAGTGGAGGTGGAATGGGCCAAGAATCGTTCCGTCCCATTCATAGGAGATAACTGCCTGCTTACACTGGCCGATCCATCATTCAGCTTTCAGTTGGGGCATCTACACTGAATGATGATTGTTCACATTTCCACTAAAAGCCAGAATCTGAATGATTCATCGTCCCGTGTAAAAGGGCCCTTAGTTAATACTATGCCAACTTTGATAGAGGAGGCTCTGCATCCCAAGACCTCAGGGGACCGACCCGCGGAACCTGGGGACAATCCTACACTGCCACCTGGAACCCAACGGAGACCGTTGAGCTGGTGGCACCATAACAGGAAGAGTTTGCATGCAGGGACAGTGGGTATGGTTGACCACCAGTCCATACAAACTCCTCCTCATTGTGGTCCTGGGGTTCAACTGGCAGATATTTGATACATTTTTCTGGCTGGAATATCAGTCTAAAGTTATCTAAATGTGCATTTTCTCTGACTTTTCCTTTCATTTGTACCTTCACACATCAAAGAAGTTTCAATTTCAACTCAAAAGAAAAAGTTTGTAAACTTCACCAACCAGAACGAGAAAAAAAAAAGCAAAAAAAAAAATTGTTGCCATTTATTCTATTCATGCAATTGTGGTAATTTTGAAAATAAAAAAGCAGAAAAACTTCAGCAACAAACCTGAGAAATGGGATGTATCCAACAAGAAATGTATTTCCACCCATATTTAAAATGTTGACTGGATCAAACAGAGCATAAACTATACTCGCAGTTTTAATTAAAAGAAAAACTGATAAATGACTAAGATTCGGGTGTTTACAAGGTGGCTATCTGTTCAAGGAAATTTTTTTAATTTTTTTTTTCCTTGAACGTACGAGTAATCACAGATGAAACGTTCCCCGGATTTATATTATCATAAGCAGAAATTGTGGCAGAAATAGTTTATCTTGTTGCAAAAAATGATCTCTTTTCATACGTGACAAACTGAATCAGAATCGTTACGCTGCACGGTTGAGTCCTGGAGATTAGCGCTATAAATGGTTTAACATGTTTAAATCTGATTACATTATCAATTAAAAGGGAAGCAAAATATTGCACCCGTCTTTGTAAAGAAGGAGGCCAAGGAATTCATATCAGGGGAAGGAAACCTGATACGATGTTGCTGTAATGACACCGCGGGTCCCAAAATGCAATCCGGTCTTTCATTCCAGAAATGTTACGATATCTTTGAAGGTGGTTCCATTGTTGTACGCGGAGACCTCAGTGATGACTAACTTGTAACAGAGCAATTAGCCTTGTGGTCCACTGAGGTCATTCAGAGTTTTGCGCCATCATACAGTTGGCTAGCGCACTGCACCGTACACTCTCCGGGCCGCATCTCCCAGCTGCCTCATCTAGTGAAAACATCAGAGGTTTTATTTAAATGGGTTTAACGGGACATGAAGAAAAAAATGTAAAGCCTTAAAGGGGTTGTCCCGCGCCGAAACGGGTATTTTTTTTTTTTTAACCCCCCCCCCCCTCCCCCGTTCAGCGCGAGACAACCACGATGCAGGGGTTAAAAAAACAAACCGGGTAGTACTTACCCGAATCCCGGCGGTCCGGCGTCTTCATACTCACCTGCTGAAGATGGCCGCCGGGATCCTCTCCCTCGGTGGACCGCAGGGCTTCTGTGCGGTCCATTGCCGATTCCAGCCTCCTGATTGGCTGGAATCGGAACGTGACGGGGCAGAGCTACACGGAGCCGGCATTCTGCACGAGCGGCCCCATTGAAGACAGCAGAAGACCCGGACTGCGCAAGCGCGGCTAATTTGGCCATTAGAGGCCGAAAATTAGTCGGCACCATGGAGACGAGGACGCCAGCAACGGAGCAGGTAAGTATAAAACTTTTTATAACTTCTGTATGGCTCATAATTAATGCACAATGTACATTACAAAGTGCATTAATATGGCCATACAGAAGTGTATAGACCCACTTGCTGCCGCGGGACAACCCCTTTAAAGAGGTTGTACCAAAACTGCAAGTTACTTCCTATCCACAGGATAGGGGACAACTTGCTAATTGGTGGGGGTCTGACCACTGAGACCCTTGCTGATCTCAAGAACAGGGGTCCTGTGTCCCCTCTCCTCCTTACTGCGGGGTTACTGCAGTGACGAGCAGACTGAATGGAATGTTGGTCGAACCAGCCCATTAGCGCTCCGTTCACTGTTAACGGTATTTCCATCAGCCCCATTGAAATACATGGAGTGCTGAGTGCACAAGCTTAACTAGCGCTCCATTCACAGTGATGTCACTGCAGGAGGAGAAGCGACACCCATAAAGACAGGCAGAGCAGGACATGGGACCCCTGTTCAGCAGTGAGACCCCCATCCATCAACAAGTTATCCCCTATCTCATGGGTATGCAACTAGCAGACTAGCGGCCACATGCGGCTCATAATGCCATACTAAGGGTGCCCTGTGTGGCCATGTCTGGGTCCCCTATATATTAGGCAAGTACTAAGGCTGCCCTGTGCAGTCATGTCTGGGTCCCCTATATATTAGGCAAGTACTAAGGCTGCCCTGTGTAGCCATGTCCAGGTCCCCTATATATTAGGACAAGTACTAAGGGTGCTCTATGTAGTTATGTCCGGTTCCCCTATATATTAGGAGAAGAACTAAGGATGCCCAGTGTAGACATGTCTGGTCCCTATATATTAGGACAAGTACTAGGGGTGCCCTGTGTAGTCATGTCAGGGTCCCCATATATTAGGCAAGTACTAAGGGTGCCCTGTAGTGATGAGCGAGCATACTCCCTAAGGGCAATTGCTCGAGCGAGCATTGCCCTTAGCGAGTGCCTGCCCGCTCAAGAGAAAAGGTTCGGGTGCCGGTGTGGGTGACAGGTGAGTTGCGGCAGTGAGCAGGGGGGAGGGGGGGGGAGAGGGAGAGAGAGATCTCCCCTCCGTTTCTCCCCGCTCTCCCCCGCAGCTCCCCGCCTGCCGTCGGCAGCCGAACCTTTTCGCTCGAGCGGGCAGGTACTCGCTAAGGGCAATGCTCGCTCATCACTAGTGCCCTGTGTAGCAATGTCTGGTCCCCTATATATGAGGACAAGTACTAAAATAAAGTATGGGAACGGGTTCCTCATTTTGCTTTGGATGTTTTGATACATGATATTGTATGGTTTTGGATTACAGGACGGTTTTGGTTGGTGTCGGCTTTGGGTTATTTTCTTTTTTATGTATATATTGTTGTTTTATTCTGTAATTTTGTTTTACTTGTTTATGTAATAATATTTTTTACAATTTATGACCCCCATGACGTCACGAAGAACCTCTGGGGGAGATTCACGTTTTTTTTGGTTTTTTTATTACACACTTTCCCACTGTAGCTGGGGCATCCATAGGAGCCCCAGTTACAGGGGAAACATCCCCCGTAGTGACAATAGTCACTTACAAAGCTGATAAGGGTCTGCTACGACCCTGTAGCTCTGCTGTAGCAGGGGATCCCAGCAGTCATGTGACTGCTGGCTCCTGCAGTGGAAGTTATACTCTCACTTTCACTTTTTAGAACATAGTGCTCATTGAGTTAAAAACCCCTCCTGCCTTCTCCTCCGGGTTATCAGCTGTGACTAACAGCTGACAACCCGACCTGCTTCTGATTTATTGCAGAAGCAGGGGCTTATTTTTAATATCCGCTCGGTTTAAAGCCGAGGACCAAGCACCATAAATTTACTGGTCCTTAATGGGTTAAAAATCAAAGGTTGGATTAAAGAGGTTGTATAGAATTAGTAAAACATGATGGCAGCTTACTTTGAAAAACACAGCAACATCTGTCCACAGGTTGTATGTGGTACTGCAGCTCAGTCCTAATCACTTCTATTGAGCTGATCTGCAATACCAGGCAAAACCTGTTGCTATGAGCAACAAGGACGGTATTATTATTCGATACATTTTGCTAAAAAGGCCCAAAACCTTTTATTCTGCTATCGTCATTGCTATGTGGATATGCGAAGACAGGAGAGTGTTTTGTGTCTTTAAGGCCAGTTTCACATGGGCAAACAAACCTGGTGATTTTCTCTCGATGCGACAGTGCTACAAATCACATATATGTGAAGCCCATCCTTTCCTATGAGTTCCTTCACATTAGCGATGTTTTGTAGGCTGCTACATTGCAAGAATACAAAATTGCAGCATTCAAGCAAACTTGCTTGTAGCTTTCAGCCAGCTCTTCCTGGTTTGGAGGTTCACAATCTCCACCTCCAGGAAGTGATTGGCTCATCGAGCATTGCAGTGATTGGCTGGGCGCGGCACTCGAGGACCAATCACAGCCAGTGCATCCTGGAGGCGGGTATCTTGAACTTCCAATGTCATGCGTTTTTGTAGCGCCACAAAAAAGCGATATCGCTGCAAGAAAACGCACAGAACACAGACGCGATATCACTGCAATTTTCTCACAGCGATATTGCTGTCGCCCATGTGAAAAAGTCCTCAGTTTCACGTCTACCGGGCTGTTATTAGTGAGCAATGACATTTTCAAACAAAGTTTGGTGAAGCTCTGCCCAGCGTACAAATCATAAGCGGTACTCCATGTTTAAGGTAGATGTTGAATCTGCAAGTGAACCTCATCTGGCCGTCCGCCAGTAAACATGGAAAGAGCAGAGCGTCCATGAAGTTTCACAAGAAGTCCTTTAGAAATCCACCGTCAGAGTGAGCAGAGAATTGGACGTCCCGCCGCCGACCGTGTGGGAGATTCTGTGCGAACGTTTGCGATGTTATCCCTGCGGATTACAATTGTCACCGGCTTTGAAAGCAGACGACAAAACGGGGCGAAATTCTTTCTGCAAGTATGCCAACTGTGATGGTTTCTTGAAGTCTTCAGTGTTTAGTGATGAAGACGCCTTCCAGCTTTCAGGCAACAAACGTAACGTCAAAATGGGGGGGGGGGGGGGGGGGATTCCACCTATCTACATAGAGGGTATGGGCGACTCACCCGCCGTGAATGTGTTTTGCGCTATAACCTGCAGGAAAGTATACACCCATTTCTTCTTCTGTGAGGAAACAATCCTGGGGATTTCCTACCTGGAGGCTGCAAATATGGCTTCTCCCACAGCCAGAACAGAAAATCCCAACCGGACGGGGCGCCCCCGCCATTGTTATAATGACGTCAGAAGTAAGCGGTGACTACCATACAGATGGATTGGCCGTGCCGGTGGTTATGGTCGTGAACTTCTTCCTTATCCTCCATGCACCCCGGACCTCACATCGTGTGATTAGAGTCTACATGCCTACCTTACCCCCCACCATGATCAGCAAGGATGCATCCAAGAAGCCATTGCTTCGGTGATAGCCTACAACATGTATGGCAGGAACATGACTCCATGTGTGTTCGGTGACAACGGGTGAGCATCTCTGATGTGGAAAACATTTCTGATGTTGTGCAACAAAACTTTTTGAATTTCTGTTTCCATTGATATCAAATGTCTGTATCTGAGTGTCATTACCCGGGCGTTCTGAGGGTGTCACATTGGGAAGAGCACCCGGAATGCTAGGTCATTTTCTAGTGACTCTTTCCCTTTAAGCCATTTATAGTACGGTAAGGAACGTCTTCCCACTAGCGATCAAATCTCATCTAAGAATCCGAATTACCACCATTCTCAATCAATTGCGTCATCATCAGGGGGAATACACCGGAAAATAAGGGAACGCAGGAGACGCCCCCTATACGTCCCCTCTGTGTTCCTGTGCTGTATAGATTACTTACGCGTTCCCACAAACAGACAGCTAAGTGCTGAGCGGCAGTGTGCAGCCTCATCTGTGGACATTTCCAATGATGTAAAAGGAATGAAGGCTCAGTGCCGGTTATTACACCCGAGACTTCCGGCCAATGAAGGATAATAAAAATCTGACTGTTCTCATTTCCTTTGAACAACTCAAACTATGCAGGTCGTTATTTCCTGTAATCTATAGCCCCCAGTACAGGTACGGCTTCCAAATGTAACCGGCCAAGCCAAAGCTGACAGAACCATTCAAGAAAACATAAAAAGGCCATTATTTAGGCTGAGATACGATTACCAGAAACATTTTTTTTGGAACAGGCGAGGCTGTAAATGGTCATTTACATCCTGGCTTAGTATTACTGCCCAATGCTTGCATTTATGAGGATCGTGAGATTCTGCAATCATACAACCGTTGTATTTCATTGGTTGCTATTATAAGATGCTCTATAGTAAATGTAAATTTAAAGGAAATGTATAATCTGACAATGACCTAATAAATCAGGTGGGGGCACGGTAGACTGAGATTTCCTGTTTTCTGCAGGTCAGTTTTTAGCTTTACTCTGTAGGCTGGGACTGAACAGCAGAGTCATTTTAGCGTCATTAGATGGCAGAGTTAACCATTCGTTACTATACTTCAGTAACAATGGAGGGCAAGTGATTTAATGACAACTTTATTATAGTGCTGGAGACCAAGATAAGGCAGGATAAGAACATTATACATACAGATAAGGCTCTGCTGACCTTCCCTGATCTTTGGAGGAGGAGCAGAACTCCATTTTTTTTCTGTAGTCTGTATTAGGGCTCATGTCCATGGGCAAAATAAGAATTAAAATCCGCAGCAGATTTTAACTCTTCTCCTGCCCGCGGATCCGCACCCCATAGGGATGCATTGAGCACCCGCGGGTAGATAAATACCCGCGGATGGTCAATAAAAGGGATTTAAAAAAAAATGGAGCATGAAAAAATCTGGACCATGCTCCATTTTCATGCGCGTCTTCCGCGGGCTTCTATTGAAGCCTATGGAAGCCGTCCGGATCCGCGGGAGACCTAAAATAGGAATTTAAAAGAATTTACCCATCCGGAGCGGACCGGGAAGGTCTCACGGCCGCATCTTTCTGGCTTCGGCTCGGTGGATGTGCCGTGCCGGCGACGTGCCGCAGCCGTGACGAATTCATCCGCCGGCCGAAAAAGAAGATCCGGCCGTGAGGAAGAGAAGACCTTCCCCGCCCGCTACGGATGGGTAAATTCTTTTAAATTCCTATTTTCGGCGCTCATGTCCGCGGGGCAGGAGGGACCCGCTGCAGATTCTCCATGTAGAATCCGTAGCGGGCCTGATTTTCCCCGTAGACATGAGGCCTTAGAGTGGCCTCACACTAGAGACGTAACTTGGGGGAACCGCCAATTTCTGTGGGACTGGCCAATCATTTAATATGTTTGGGGGCCTGCCGAATCTCTCCTGACGGCAGACATCAGTGAAGATAAGGATCAGGCAATTGGATTTCAGTCATCTGCTCTGCTCAGCTGCTGTCACTCCGGTCCGCTGATTTTCTGCTTATTCTGGTTGCAGCAATCACGTGGCTGTGTACCCATGTGAACGCTGCAGCCAATGGGAGGCCCAGCACGAATGTCATCAGGGACTTCCTGTAAACCTAGAAGTAGAAGCCCATTTGATAGGTTTACGGGACGTTACCTGGCCAGAAGACCCACAGATGTCACCTGCTAGATGCTGTGGTGCTTTTATATAGTTTTGGGTACTGGGAGCCCAAAACTATCTAAAAAATTAAAGTCAGACAATCCCTTTAAGTGAGATAGCTGTTGGCTGAATAACTATCTACAATACAGACCGAGGCCGGTTCGATTTCACTGGATTTCTATCGCGGATTCCACGGTCGCGGTAAAACGCAGGTATTGGAAGGCATCCGTTTTCAATTTTTCCTTCACATACGCGGATATAAATTGTGTATTCCACGAGCAAAAGAAAAATCAAGTCAATGGACGCCGTCTGAGCCCCAGCCCATACGGTGGGTACCAACGCCATCGCTAAGAGACGGTGCGGCAAATACAAGCAAAGGAGAAAAAACTGTACTGCGCATGACCGCCGGGAAATTTAACCCCTTAGTAACAGCCCTATAGTGTTTTTACATCCTGCAGCTAGCTGCAGGACATGTATGAAGGAAGATCGCAGAGTAATCTCCCTCCATACATCGTGGGTGTCAGCTGCTTCTTACAGCTGACACCCAGCGGCAACAGCTCCAATAAGCCGCACGGCTCATCGGGGCTGTTAAACCTTTAAATGCCATTGTCAATTCTGACAGCGGCATTTAAATCCTACAATGAGATCACAGGGAGCCGTGCAGGTGTCATGGCAGCCGGGGGCCTTCTGAAAGGCCTGAGGGCTGTCATGGCAGAATGCCTATCAAGCCTTCCCCATGGGGTGGCTTGATAGACTGCCTGTCAGATTGCAGTATGATGTAATGCTATTGCAATACATCATACTGCAAGAACAATCAAAGCATCATAAATTGTTGTTTGACGGAAAAAAAAAGGAAAAATAGGATTAATAAAGTTTTGCTATTTATTAAAAAAAAGTAATAAGAGATTACAATGAAACTCTTTTGCCATATTTATAATAAAAGAATCTAAATAATAAATCAAAAATACTAATTTGGCATCGCTACGTCTGTAAAAGTCCGATGTATCAAAGTAATGTATTATTTACCCCGCACGATGGAACATCGTCAGAAAAAAAAAAATAACAACAGAATTGCGCTTTTTTGGTCACCCTTTTTCCAAGAAAAAATGCAATAAAAATTGATCAAAAAGTTGTATGTATTCCAAAACAATACAAGTAGTATAGCAAAAAAAAAAAAAAACTATACAGGTTTGGTATCGTAGTAATCATACTGACCCATAGAATAAAGTTATCAGGTCATTTTTGTTGCAGTTTGTGCGCCAAAGATACAAGACGCACAGAAAGATGGCGGAATTTCATTTTTTTTTTCCCATTTCTTTCCACTTGGAATTTTTCTTACGTTTTTAAGTACGTTATACTTTACATTAAATAGTACCTCTGAAAAAATACAACTCGTCCCACAAAAAACAAGCCCTCAGACAGCGACGTCGATGGATAAATAAAGGAGTTACGAATTTTTTTAAAAGGGCTGAGGAAAAAACGAAAATAGAAAAAAAACAAAAAAAAGCTCTGTCACTAAGGGGTTAAAAACAAATGTAAAGAACTACAAAATAAAAAATTGTCAAAAACATGTAAATAATTTCCAATATGTCGTAAAGAAAAACTCTGGGCCGACTCAACATATCAAAACACGTCGGAATCACTACGCCTCTCCCAACAAAAACGCCAGACTTCATGCTATTCCCAATGAAGGCCCGGGGGCCATTATTAATAAGCACTAACTAATAGCAGTCCAGGTATCCGCAGCCCAACCTCTCTTCATTACCCTCCCGGTCTTCACCTCTGCCTGCCCCCGATTTACAGCGTGTTTGCTTTATAGAACAAATAGCAGCTTAACAATTTATGGTCGCGAGGACCACCCGTACAGTGAAAGGGTTAAGTCATTGTAGCCCTTAATGTATACTGTAAGTCATTAAAAGCCTAGTATGAAACATGCCAAAACAAACATTCCCAGCGCCTGGATGCTGCGCTGTCCGCGTGACGCTCACTACCTGGATTTATGGCTGTGGATTGTGTGTCACGTATGCAGTGCGTATGTTGGCCCGCTGCCTAATTAAAATATAAATACTATGTAAGCCTCACTTTTCAAATCACTGATGTTAAATCAATATTCCCTGGCACAGCCCGAACAATCATTACGGCCCATGATGATTTAGATCTACACCGCGAAAATGACCTTCACAAATGAGGCTGGTTTAGCAGGAACCTTGAGCCGAGGGGCGAGGAGCGAAAATCTGTGGCATGTTCGGGCTTTATTAAAGTAGCCCAGATGGGCCAGACCTAGTGGATAATACAGCCCATGCATGGTGGGGAGGTGACACATTTGTTGGATTGGGCTGAGGTAAGAACAGAATTTTTGCTGGATGGTTGTCAGGATCAGCGGACTTAGATCTGCTTTGCCACAGACTGGTTTGGCTTAAGGCCAAATCCAGAGGCGACACCTAAGGTAATCAGTCTTTACCCCTTGAAGAAGTTGTCCGGTTACTGGATTACCTGGACTCCCTGTAATAAAATAATAAACTGACATATACTAACCCCTCTGCAGCTGCTGGGATCCAATGCTGCAGCCCGCTGTGGTCCCGGTGATTGCTGTAATATATGATGTCACAGGAACTCCTGTTATTGCTGCAGCCAATGAGAGGCTGCAGTGTCACATTCTTGAACTCCAGGCATCAACACGCTCAGGATGTGAGCACCATTCCCAGGAGAATGAGCGGTAATGCCGCAGTCTCTCAATGGATACAGCACTCACCTAATTTCCTGTGACATCATCTGTAACAGTAATCACCGGGACCACAGCTAGGCTGTCCGCTTATGACATTTGACCCGCTGCACTGGACAGCAGGCCAGGCATTTAGCTGAAGACGGGGGTCCTGAGTGGCAAACCCTCATCCATCAACTACTGATGACCTATCTGGAGGATAGTACAGTGGGGCTGGGCATCATTATCAGGATTGGAGCAGGAGGTCGCAGATGTGGCTTCACCCCATTGAAATCAATAGGAGTGAAGCCTGCATTGGGATCGGAGTCAGAAGTGTAATAGGTGACTTTACTTCCATTGATTTCAATGGCAGTGAAGTCTCCTTTAAGATTTCCTGCTCCACCAACTCCCATGATAGCAACTGGCCCTGCTGCGCTGACAGCTGGCCAGATCATCAGCTGAGTGCAGGAGATCCCAAGCAGCGGATCCACAGTGATTAACTGTTAATGACCTATTCTGAAGACAGATCATCAATAGTATTTGCTTGGAAATCCCCTGCAGAGAATAACCCAATCTCTTCCCAAAAAAACTAAACTACTGTAGACTCCAGGGATAATAAAATAAATCCTTCACCGCCCTAGACCATCAGGGATGACACCATCAAGTGTTCCCTACCTTATGCAGTGTCCAAGGAGCGGGCCCACAGCCGAGGAGATGGTTGGATAGATAAGAGTATTGTCATGGGGCTCTACTATCTCCTCCCCTGGGGGTAGCTCGGGACCCGTCCAAGTTACTGCTGGGGGAGGTCGCAGGGAAAATGTAACCAGAGGTTATCTGTAATCTTCTTGTCTCTCGTGACGCCACTGTCCCATCCTTTGCGGTGAAGCTTTTAGTTGGAAATAACCCTACACACAGGGAAACTTTCTGAACAAAACCTGGAATGGTCGGTAATGTCCGTTTACTGCAACTTAGTAGAGTCCAATCCACTTCAACAGACTGGACATAGGTACAACAAATTAGAGTGGTGCAACAGGGAGGTTTGTCGTGGTATTCTGGACAATCCACAGTCCAAGTTATCTGTGGGATCCCACTCCCAGTGATTCTCTCTCTACTGGTAAACACTCACTCTTGTTGTCCTCTTCTCGCTGTGTAGCAGCTTGTCTCACTCAAAGCACTCAACAGCACCAAGGCCTCCTGGGCAGGCTGGGGCCTGGATGAGCATCAGACCATCACTCAGCCTCCTCAATACTCCCCACACCGACCGATCTCTGTAGTCTCTGCCGTTCACTCACTGACTAACTCAACTTCTCTCTCAGTCTGTAAGACTGCTAATCCCTTCTCTCTCTCTTGCATTCCCTTTGCAAACACATATAATAAGCAACATCACATGACTCACAAAATGATACATTTCCCAGATATAACCCAGACATTAACCCATTCAGTGCTGCAGAGGTTCAACACATATACCAAATGCACACTACAATTAAGACACTGACAAGACAAATAGCACAAGAGACATATAGCATTATGGAGGGGCCCCACTGACTCTGGGCCACTACACTTAGACCACTTGCAATATTAGTTTTAACCTTTTCACTGCCATAGAGCATTAGGATTGGTACTACTGACCCCCTATCTACTGTAAACTACCAGTGATATTGTCATCGCTCGTCTATTCTGTTGTGTCTTTCCTGTGTGCCCAGAAATTACTAGGGCTGCCATAACTTATTAAGGTGCTGTATGCTTCATATATATACAATTTTATAGTTTCTAGATTCTAGACATGGCACATGATGGGGGAAATCTGTGTAAAAAGTTGCAGCAGAACCTTGATATCAAAAAGTTATCATTTTGGTGTAAGTGGTGTCTTAAGCAAAAATTACTCTGGACCCACCACTTGTTAAAACGTGGGTGGGGCTTGGTAGCAGAGGGTGTGGCTATCATGGCCCATCCCATTTGCTATAATTTAAACCAGAAAACTGGCTTATAGCTGGGACTTCTGACCACTTCTTTTGGTGCACAGGTGGCCCGAGATGTGCTAATATATTAAAAGTCATGCACCTCTTAGTGTTAGGCACATTTTCTGATAATGGAGCTGCATATTAAAACGGACTTATGCAATGCCTTTCTTAATCGATCAGACTCTATGTGTCATTAATTAACTGGCTGCTGTATGGCACTATATTTATTTGACGCTGTGTTGGATCGCCCAGCCCGATCCCTAATGCAGTCACTACAACTATATAGAGGAAATATTGCACACCATCAGGGGCATACGAACCATAGAGGCAGACTATGGGGCCGTTGAAGAGTAGGGGCCCCAGCTCTGATTGTACCATCCATTGTTCTACTGTGTAGTGAGAACATATTGAGGACCTTCCTCTAAGGAGGTGGAGAATTGGCTCAAGCGGGTACAATACTGGGGGGCCCATTTAAGTTTTTGCTATGGAATCACATCAATTCTATACATGACACTGCACACCAGGTTGTGTTTTGGCTATTTTTTCTTAAACATCTGATTTACTAACATATGGCCCTTTCTAAGTTACGGATGGAAAGTCCCTTTAAAAACTCAATGTGTTGGCTCGAAAATACATTATTCACATCATAAAATGCTGTAAACATCCATTTCCTGTTGCAGAACAGCATGTAATAAAGTGAGCTCAGGAGATACTGCATCATTTTTTTGTTCTTTTTAATGTTTGCGAATGTCTCCCCCCCCCCCCCCCCCCCCCCCCCCCCCCCCCCCCAACTACCACCTCCCAACATGTGTCCCTTGGAATTTGTTCACTAACATCCTGGATTGCAAGCAAGAAAAAATGCCTGGGATCTGCAAGAAGGAATGCTCAGGGCATGGGAAACGTAGTGTCACGGTGGTCACCAGTACATTTTTTGGCTTATGTTAAAACAAGCAAGCACCGTCGGCCTACCGCAAAACAAGCAAAGAGCTTCTATCAGGATACCTATCACACACAGAATGCTTGAGAAAAAGTGTGTGGGTTTTCTTCCTGACAGAGCCTAAGGCATTGCAGATCTCAGAGCCAGAGCTTGTATCTTGATTTCTCGGCGTTGACCTCGGCAGCAATCCAGTCTACCATTACAGTTCATTTCAATAATTAAACACTTCAGAGATAACGGGGAACTTTTTTGTCAATGGGAATTCAGGAACGAAAGAATCTTTTGTACTTTCAAAACCACAAAAGAGTATTTTCCTTATCCTTCCGCAATGTCGGCTTCCTTATAAATATTAGGCATATTATCTATGTGTGAAAGACATGATTATTTCATGACCAAATTCTGGAAGGGACTTCTCAAAAAGTTGGAAACAATCAGAAAATAGTATTATTTGCCGGGTTGGGTTAGGATCTTAAAATGGCCCTGAAAAAAAAAGTCTCATATTGTAGGTGTGTCTAAATTACTAGCAGGCGGGATCAACAGAAGTAGGTGGGCTCATCAAAATGTTATGTATAGCCACATTAGCTTTCGGAAGAGCCTAGGAAGATAGGAAGTGTGTAAAGTTGTGAGAAGTGGCCCGAGGCAGTGTCTAACTCTGCAGGATCGTCATTGGCTGATGGGTATTGTAGTCTCTGGGGGGGATAAAGGGCTACCTGCAGACTGTGTGTCCGAGTCCTCCAGGGAAAACCTTGCACCCATGTCATCAGCTTCGGCTTCTCAGACACGGCCTTGTCTCCAATTGGTACTTCTTCCAGTCTCCAGACACTGTCTCTCTACCGGAACAGAGCTCACATCTATCGTTCAATTCAACCAGTTTATTAACTTTATGCAAAGCTTGCTTTTTTCCTGAGTGCTGAGGGAACAATCAGTGGACCATAGTAGCATATTCCCGCTTATCTAGCTCGTAGGCCTAAGGGTGCCTACCCACTAGCGATATTTTTTCCTGCAATGCCTGATAATTGATGAATGGCTGTGTGCTGCCTGTGATTGGCTGAGCGCTCAGCCAATCAGCACAGCCCTATCAGGATTTAAATCCCCGCCTGCTGAAAAAGCTTCACAGCAGTGTCGGGGAGCCAGCTTCACCAGCTAGGGATGATTTTCAGGGAAGGGCTGTGATGAAGGAAACCCCTGACACAGCTGTCACAGCTGTGGCAGAAGTTTGCGATATACTCCCAATGTTTTCAATGGGGCTGGCATTGCTGCTGCTGGCCCCATTTAAAGCATTTACCGATATCACAGAGTTTTTCTTTGCACTGCAAGGCATGTGTTTTCACTCCCTCCCACAGCGCAAGAAAAAACAACGCTAGTGGGTAGCACCCTTGGACCCGGCACTTCACAGACTCTCACAGTCTACTTTCAGTTTCTCTATATTGACTTACTCTGCAGGAGGCGGGCACCACCATCTAATATATACCACATCCTGGCTGCAGGGCAATGGGGATCATTTGGCGCCTTGCACCAGCCACAGGATGCCCAGCAGTCAGCGGGCACTGTCTTAAATCAAACATTACAGCAAAACAATAGTTAAAAAAACAGTACACAGAAACGTCCATGTGCAATATGACAACCTCTTACAAGGCCAAGGCATTGACTCTTTAAATTGTCTTATCTTCCTTCCCCCTCATGGGAGAGCAGGGTCTGTAGCAGATGATGCATCTTACATCAAGCCTAACTCAACTGCCGTGAGCCCGCTGTAGTGTAGTTGGTCCCAGCATCTGCCCATCTGCTGATGCCAGCCCTGCCTGACTAGACTGGCCCCTGACCCGACCAGACCATTGGGATTTTTTCCCTTTAGAGCCAATCGCCAATCCACCCTTTATTTAGGAAAAACGTTACATTATGCCCCATCTGCACGCTCATTAACGGGCTCTGTACAACCTACAAGTCAAATGGGACCATACTGTAGCATAGAAAAGCTATACAGAAAGTTCTATGATGGCAGTATTTCTCCATAATATGTTCTTGTTCCATATGGTATCACAAAAGTGCTTTCATTACTCTGCTGTGTGCATAAAGCCTCAATTTGCTTATCTGCAAACAAAACCAAAGGTAGGGATGGTTCACTAAACATAGGTAAGCTGAGCTTCTTTATAAAAAAAAGGGATACATTGGAAGAATTTTCTTAAAGGTTTTTTTTTTTTTTTAAATCAGAAAAACATGGCTGCTCTCTTCTAGTAACAGTGCCATACCTGTCCGCAGGCTGTGTGTGGTATTGCAGCTCAGCCCCATTGAAGTAAGTGGAACTGAGCTGCAATACAACATACATCCTGTGGACAGGTGTAGTGATATATTTAGAAGAAAGCCAAGTTTTCACCGCAATGTACCTCCCTTTAAAAAGGGTTGTCTTCTCCATCATTCAGGACTGTGATCTACAGTACTAGCCAGAATGAAGGACACTGGCATGTTCAGGCATTGCAAGAACGGCTTACTGATTTCAATGGGCAGAATATAAAGTTGCATCAAAAAACAAGTGAACCCTTCAGGATTACCTGGATTTCTGCACTGGTTAATAATAAAATATGAACAAGGAAGGGAAAGCGCCCAACGAAACGTTCTGAGAAGAGCTACACAGAGATGTATGCTCTTCTGATCATAGGTGTAAGTGGAGGCAGTTGGTTGGGTGCTGCCTGCCCAGAGGAGAGGAGGCACCCTACCGAAACAAGAGTGGGCAAGAAGCCAAGGTTTAGGGACTATGTGCAAAAGCACTGGGCAATGGCCAACCTTTCCATGTGAAGATGCCGAGTCAAGAGCTAAAACCGGACTTCACCCTTATTAGAACCAGCAACGATATGTCGTATTTTGAGGCATAAAAACTCTTCCTCAGATATGCTGGATAAAGAACTTCTTTTCAGTTGGGTCATGTGATCTTATAGTAACCGCCTGGGATTTAATTCGCTTAGCATATCTGAGAAATGGCTTTTTAATGCCTCAAGTCAAAACACGCTTCTAGTAAAGGAGAAGTCAAGTTTTTTATCTTTTGAACCACATCTGCTTAACTTGCAAAGGATGCGCCATTGCCCAGTATTTTTGCATGCAGTCCCTAAACCTACTAATAAAATGGGATCTGCTGTGGCATGACCCGAAGAGGGCTGTGCCAACAAGGCATCCCAGAAATAATGACTAACTGAAACATATTTTAGGGAGGAATGATCCAAAATTCCTCCCCAGTGTTGCATAAATCTAATTTGCAGCTACAAAAATGTTTGCTGGAGGTGATTGAACATACATGCAGGTTCTTATATTCAAGGGTTCACTTACTTACCCCCGCTGCTCTGTGGATATTTACTTGGTGCATTCAATAAAAGATGTAAATCGTACAGCTGTTTGCGTGTTATTAGTTGGATTGTATTTGTCTACAAGTGTGACTGACTATAGATAACAATCAGACCACGTTATTAGCAATCCATGCAGAAATGAAAGGAATTCCAGATGGGTCATTGTCTTTCTCTTGCAACCGTTATGCTCCATTTCTGCTGTGGTGGCGTTGCAGGGAAAAATTAATACTTATCGCCAGGTTATCAATAGATTATAGCTGATCTTTGGAGATCTCACTAGTGGGACACCCTGCATTCAGTGTATCATGAGAAGACCCTTTTAACAGAAAGGGATTTTCCGAAGCCGACAACCCCTTTATTAAAGCAATTATGGACAGAATTGATATTGACTTTCTAAATGCCATGTGCCATTTATGACACTGCTGCTCTGTAGAAGAGCTGCTGTTAGGCCTCTTCAGTACTGAGGAATGATTATTGGAATAATCTGGTCAGGATCGGCCTTCTTTCACAAAAACTGGTGGGAATTGGAATGGCCAATTCTGATTTTTACTAAAGTCAATTAGAGCAAACATCAGTTCCTCCTTTCTCCTCCTCCTTGATTTGTCCTTAATTCTTTTTTTAAAATCAAATTGAGTTGAGCCAATCCAATTTTGCAAAAAAATTTGGACAAATTTTAGCAGTCAGCCAAACCCGACAAGCAACACCCATACTCAAGCACTAAGACCTAGATGCAACTGAAATTTCATCAACCCTAGTTAGTTATACTTCTGAGCAAATATTAGGAGCAAATGTCCAGTTGTGGATTTAAAAAAAAACATATTTGTAGGCCCAAACCTTTGAATAATGCTTCTCTGCTATTGATTTATATTGTACTTTTTGCTGCTTTTTCTGCTATGCCCATTATAACCTGACTACTATCAGTGACGCTAAACTACCTGCTAACTAAATGGGTTCTGTGATAGTTTTAAATCTAGTGTTTTATAATCTTTTGACCAGGAGGGCAGCGATGCCTGTAGAGGCCCTGCTAAACATGGAGCTTATGCTGTACACCCTCCTCCAAAGGAAATTGTAACATTATTTCTACCCATCAAATTACTTAAAAAACTGCTAGATACGGGAGAATGAACATAAGGCTCTGACGATTTTAGTGTATGGTTGGCAGTCATTTTTAATGTTCTGTGTAAGAAGTTGTCATTTTGCTGCAAAACTCGGCATGCGGTTCCATCTCAGGCAGATATATAAAAGAATAGAGTTGTGGTGTGATTAAAGGATCAGTCTTGCACCTGAGGCACTAAAAGTGGTTACAGCCTTGGCCTATAAAAGGCTCTCAGAGGCTACTTCTTTGTAGTGGACCTCTTTTTCTTGTTGTCGACTAGACATACCTCTACGACACAATCGAAGATATTTTGCCCAAGGGGACACATTATTTGAATGCAAGAAGCTGGATGGCTGCATCAACAAATTGCCCTCCACCTAGGACATTCTTGCCAGGCTGTTAGGATATGTTGAGACCAGTGGATGCGTGAGGGCACACAAGGTGACTGGGCTCAGGACGCCCCCAACAGACCACCAGTAGAGAGGATCGTCTGTCCAGACTGTTAGTAGGTGTTGGGACCAGTGAATGGGGGCACACAACGTGACCGGGTTTAGGATGCCCCCAACAGACCACCAGTAGAGAGGAGCATCTGACCAGACTCTTAGGAGGTGTTGGGACCAGTGGATGGGGGCACACAACGTGACCGGGTTTAGGATGCCCCCAACAGACCACCAGCAGAAAGGACCATCTGATCGTCCGACAAGCATGAGCAGCTCCAACTATTTCATTGTCCACCATCCAGAAACAGATGACGCCATTGTTACAGGGCACTATGTCTGTGTCTCCCATAATGTATACTGTCTTTGACACCCACCCAACATTATCTCCGTTTGCATTGGTATCCTGAACAATAAAACCGAATGCTACAGAGTAGAACCGGGTTGTTTTAAGCAACAATTTCAGGTTTAGTTTTGGCGCTTACGATGACCGTGTTCGTGTCTGGAGACCTAGGGGTGAGCGCCTCAATCCTGCCTATGCTGTGGAGCAGCACACTGCCCCCCCTGCTAGTGTGATGGTCTGGGGCCATCACATATGACAGTCGGTCCCCCCTAGTAGTGGTATGAGGGACAATGGCAGCTCAGTGATATGTTCAGGACATCCTGAGGCCACATATGTTACAATCACACACATAAAGTTTCATCCGATTCCGCACCTCCTTCTAGGGATGGTTTTCGACAATGTGGAGATTTTGTCAGGATTATTTCTTTGTTGCATTAACCACTGATAGAGCTTTAATCAATTTTTCATAGTTCAGGACATTTCATGTAAGGCCTTGGCTGCCTGTCAGGACTTCATCCTGATATTGCCTTAGGCCCACCCGTTCATGAAATTTTAGCACGTTGTCTTATCTGCTTCTGTGCAATTTATTGCTCTGTAGATAATTATAGATACAGCTTCTATTAATTTCATTTTTGTCAATGTTTTATTGGGTTATGATAAATCAAGTGCTGCCCATATGTTTCTACCAACATCACAAAACTTTTCCTTATTTTTGGCCGTCGGAAAAATTTGAAAGAAAGCAGAACTTCAGAAGCGCACGGATTCCAGTTTTCGGCAATCTCATCTAAATCCATTCTAAAGTCTATGAAAGTGTTCAGATAAATAAAACAATTACATTGACTTCCCTACTCCATTGACATCAATGATCTATTCGGGCTTTCATAACCGAAAGAAAAAAAAAAAAAAAAAAAACTTTCTCGGATTAACTTTGCAGTAATTGCAAAATTACAGATGCAAATAGAAAGTGGGATTTTTTTTTCCGAGATGTGAATAGTGGAGGTTTCAAAGCTTCCAGGATACTAGTAGGAACCATTATCTACCAGCAGATGTTAACTATAAATGTACATTGTTTAGGAAAAGAGTTAATTACCAACTTATTAATTAAATAGAAAGTATGAATCTGTTGTACTGCTAACAAATACATAATTTTTCTGGAGTATTATTAAAAGACTTTTTGTTGTACCTATTAAAGATTCTTGTCTGGAAGTTAATTTCATTATGCTAATGAGCTATCATCATTACAGAACCTAAGCTTTGATCCATGTTAATTGTCGTGATCTTCAAAGACAAAGTCACCACTTACTTTAAATGAATTTTACATCTTTTTAAAGAATCATATGGAAATTAGGGGAAGTAATTAATTTTTTATTATGTCTCTCAATATTTTTTTTTCGAGAGGAAGTCAATGGTATTGGCTGGAATTCATTTTAGCATTTAACTAGGGAAAACAGCATGAGGCGAAAAAATGTTCAGATGCATAAGATTAAAGAAAATTTGAAGCTAGGACCTAATTTGTCTTGATAAACTTTGGTGTTTAATATGCTCCTTTTGTTCTCAGTGCGAAACTGCCGGGTTTTGATTTGTAGAGAGAAATCTTCAAAAACTTTCTATTTGGCTCTTCATTTCATAGTCTTTCATTTACAGTAAGACAGCCAAGTTGACCTTCAAGCCATAACACTTAAATATCTGTGAACATAGGCAGCTAAATCTATTTTATCGTCTGATATCAGCTGTTGTGCACTCAACACTAAGGGGGCTTTTTTTTTGTAGATAACATTTTTTTTTTTTTATAACATGACAGGCGGCATAAACCAATTGAGTCGAAATTATAATTACATTCAAATATTTTAACAACTTGTTAGCCTCAGATTTATTATAATTCCACGTTACGCTAGCTCTGCCGTATACGTGTCACACTGTTGAGTTGCCTAAGCCTTTAATGGTTTTTTTTTTTTGCACTTTTTTTTTTCTAATATTCTTAGGAATATTTTTGGATTTAGCAATCAAATTCAGCTGTAATCAATTCTGGGGGAAAAAAAAAAATAAATACCTTTTCAATGTCTAGAAATCTATTAATATTCATGCCTTTGAAGATGCCAAGGCTTGCCAGGGATTGTAGAGAGAATAAAACTTAGGGGTTAAGATAATAGGAATTCGAATGATAATTAAAAAATAATGAAGACGTGTCCCAAAAATTAGGAAAAAATGCTAAAAAAAATAGTTTTGTGTTATTTTTCATCATCATTTTAAACTTTCGAAAAAGCTACATGAAAATGGAATAAAGTTTTTGCATGTTTGATGTAGACGTTTGAAAGAATTAATAGTTTCCCTTGAATTAAAATACTTTTGTATTCATTTGACGAAAATGGATGAATTGGTTACAGTGTGTAAAAACGGAACACGAGCCGTGGATGTGTTTGTTCTCTTGTTTTGCAATTTAGATCTAAGCAAACTGTGGACGTTCTAAAGCATACCGAAAAAACTGAAAGACATGCCATAACTAAAACGATCGCAGTGCTGTGTAACGGTTTTAGGTAGGTGGAAAGTACGGCTGCGTTCAAACAGGACGGAAATATCGCAGAAATCTTGCACGGAAATTCTGCAAGAATTCCGGAGCTTGAAGTCCCGTGAGTTTTGGCGCAGGTTTTCAATTGGCTTATTCTGTTGCCGCCAGCTCTTCCCCATAGTGAGGAGAGATGGCCGCAGAGGAAACGGCAATAAAATTGCGATGCCACGGCTTTGAATTCCAAACCACATGTCAATTTCAGCGCATTATGGCTGAAGCAGACCAGCCGCAGCGTGTGGACGAGATTTTTGCAAATTCCGTCCACTTTGCTGCTTTATCCCGGGATAAAAATTGCCGGCGGGTTAATATTTTTTTTTTTTTACAAATTACAAAATGCAAAATGAATGAAGAGAAGAGACATGTAATCCCATTAGTATGCAGTGTGACCTTCACCTTCATCAGTTCTTCTCGGTACACTTGCACACAGTTTTTGAAGTCACTCAGCAGGGAGGTTGTTCCAGACACCTTGGAGAACTAAGTCCAGATCTTCTTTGGATGTTGGCGCACTGCAATCCTTCTGTCTCTTCATGTAATCCCAGACAGACTGGATGATGTGAGATCAGGGCTCTGTGGGGCCAAATCAGAACTTCCAGGACTCCTTGTTCTTCCCAACACTGAAGATAGTTCTTCTTGACATCGGCTGGATGTTGGAAGTTGTTGTCCTGCTGCAGAATGTATTTTGGAGCCAATCAGACACCTATTTTGTTTTTTTAAATCTTACTTTGCAGCATTTATTCCACTTCTGCCCAAACCTTTTACACAGTGCTGTATATATAGTATATATGTATAATCAGTGTGTAAGACGTATGCCGTTGTCGATAATCACCTCTAGTTTTAATCCACTGATGATTCACTGACATGATTTCTATTGAGAACAAGTTATAGAAACAGTTTACAGATTCGAACCGATGATCTGAAGCGATACGGCATGTGATGCATGGTTATTAAGCCGCATAGAAAATCAATGCAATCGCTCAAAGACTGAGAACGATTCCTATCTGCTTCACAGGGATTCTAATTCAATAAAATTACAAATTAGCGATAATTCAGATCCATCACCGTAGATCATACAAATAAATGCACTGATATCATTTTATTTAAACTACATTTACTGTGATTACTTTGTATAGTTAAAAAGCTTAGATTTTTCTTTTTTTCTCTCTCATATCCATCTATCTATCCATCTCATATCTATCTATCTATCTATCTATCTCCTATCTATCTATCTATCTATCTCCTATCTATCTATCTATCTATCTATCTATCTATCTATCTCCTATCTATCTATCTATCTCCTATCTATCTAACTATCTATCTATCTTCTATCTATCTATCTCCTATCTATCTCCTATCTATCTATCTATCTATCTATCTATCTATCTATCTATCTATCTATCTATCTTCTATCTATCTCATATCTATCTATCTCCTATCTATCTATCTATCTATCTATCTATCTATCTATCTCCTATCTATCTCTCTATCTATCTATCTATTTATCTCCTATCTATCTATCTATCTATCTATCTTCTATCTATCTCATATCTATCTATCTATCTTCTATCTATCTCATATCCATCTATCTATCTCCTATCTATCTATCTATCTATCTATCTACCTATCTATCTATCTATCTTCAATCTATCTCATATCTATCTATCTATCTTCTATCTATCTCATATCTATCTATCTATCTATCTATCTATCTATCTCCTATCTATCTATCTATCTATCTATCTATCTATCTATCTATCCATCTCATATCTATCTATCTATCTATATCTATCTATCTAATATCTATCTATCGCATATCTATCTATTTATCTATCTATCTCATATCTATCTATCGCATATTAGAGATGAGCGAGAATACTCGGCCACGCCCCTTTTTCGCCCGAGGGCCGCGATTTTCGAGTACTTCCGTACTCGGGCGAAAAGATTCGGGGGGCAACGTGGGTGAGTGGGGGGTTGCAGCGGGGAGTGGGGGGGGGGAGAGAGAGAGAAGGCACCCCATGTTCCCCGCTGCTACCCCCTGCTCTGCCACGCCTCCCCCCACCCCCCGGCGCCCCCCGAATCTTTTCACCCGAGTACGGAAGTAATTACTCAAAACGAGTAGGTTCGCTCATCTCTAATATCTATCTATCTAAAATCTATCTCATATCTATCCATCAATCTATCTCCTATCTATCTATCTATTTATCTATCTCATATCTATCTATCTATCTATCTCATATCCATCAATCTATTTCATATCTATCTATCTATCAATCTAACTCTTCTCTGAACTTGCTCCAGTTTGTCGATGTCTTTTTTAAAGCTGGGTGCCCAAAACTGGACACAGTATTCCAGATGAGGTCTGACTAAGGAAGAGTAGAGGGGGATAATGACCTCACGTGATCTAGACTCTATGCTTCTCTTAATACATCCCAGAATTGTGTTTGCCTTTTTGGCTGCTGCATCACATTGTTGACTCATGTTCAGTCTATGATCTATTAGTATACCCAAGTCTTTTTCACATGTGCTACTGCTTAGCCCAATTCCTCCCATTCTGTATGTGCTTTCTTCATTTTTCTTGCCCAGATATAGGACTTTGCATTTCTCCTTGTTAAATACCATTCTGTTAGTCGCTGCCCACTGTGCAGGTTTTTCTAGATCTTTTTGAAACCTCTCTCTCTTCCCTAGTGTTAGCTATCCCTCCTAGCTTTGTGTCGTTGGCAAATTTGATCAGTTTCCCATCAATTCCCCCTTCCAGATCATTTATAAAAATGTTGACCAACACTAGGCCTAGAACAGAGCCTTGCGGTACCCCACTTGATGCATACTTCCACTTGGATGTGCAGCCATTTATGACCACTCTTTGAGTACGATCACTCAGCCAGTTGTGAATCCACCTAACAGTTGCCTTGTCACTCCCAGATTTGGTCATTTTTTCAATAAGTCTGGTATGAGATACTTTGTCAAATGCTTTACTAAAATCAAGATATACTATATCTACCGCATTTCCCTGATCAACCCAGTCAGTGATTCTGTCATAGAAAGAAATTAGATTCGTCTGGCATGACTTGTTTGTTACAAACCCATGCTGGATCTGGTTAATTACTGTATTTTTATCCAAGTACTATGAAAACAAAGGTTTGTTACCGTGTTATCCAGTAGAGCAAAATGTGATTGTTCCCAGCAAGAGAAACCAAGTAATCTTGTAGATATGATACCTTTAAATGGCTAACAAAAATACATGATGTAATAGTGAGCTTGCGAACCTCTCGGGCTCTTCGTCAGGCTAAAATGATGAAGAGTCCGAGAGATTCGCAAGCTCGCTATTACATCATGTATTTTTGTTAGTCATTAAAAGGTATCATATCTACAAGATTACTTGGTTTCTCTTGCTGGGAACAATCACATTTTATCCAAGTACTTGCATATATGCTGTTTAATAATTTGCTCAAAGATCTTTCCTGGTATAAAAGTCAGGCTCACAGGCCTGTAGTTTTCTGGATCTACCTTCTTTTTGAAGATAGGAGCAACATTTGCCTTTTTCCAATCTTCTGGGACTTCTCCTGTTATCCAGGAATTTTCAAAGATTATGGCGGATGACTCAGCAATTTCCTCCTCTGTTTCCTTTGGTATCCTAGGATGTAACACTTAAGTTAGCTAAGTGTTCCCTCACCATCTCTCTACTTATAGATAGCCTACATTCTTTTTTCCCCCAATAGCACAGAGAAAATCAGTTGATGTTACATCTACTTTTTGAGAGAAAACAGATACAAGACAGAAATTTAAAAGTTCGGCCTTCTCAACATCATTCTTAACCAATTCACCATTTTCATCCTGTAAGCATCCAATAGCATCTTTGACTTTTCCTTTGATTTTACCTGAGAGAGTTTCCCAACAAATGTCTGGATCGGTAAAATCTCCCATGATCACTATGTTCTGCTTCTTTGAGAGCTTGGCCATCTGATGTAGAAAGAGTTCCTCCATATCTTCTGCTTGTCCAGGCGGCCTATAGTAAATGCCTACAATGGTGTCCTTTCTGTTGTTCTCTCCTTGTATTCTTACTAGAGATGAGCGAGCACCAAAATGCTCGGGTGCTCGTTACTCGGGACGAAATTTTCGCAATGCTCGAGGGTTCGTTTCGAGTAACGAACCCCATTGAAGTCAATGGGCGACCCGAGCATTTTTGTATATCGCCGATGCTCGCTAAGGTTTTCGTTTGTGAAAATCTGGGCAATTCAAGAAAGTGATGGGAACGACACAGCAACGGATAGGGCAGGCGAGGGGCTACATGTTGGGCTGCATCTCAAGTTCCCAGGTCCCACTATTAAGCCACAATAGTGGCAAGAGTGGGCCCCCCCCCCCCCCCCGCCCCTGCACTGTCAGCATAAAGATCGTTCTCCTCTGCCATAGCTGTAACAGCTGTGGCAGAGAAGAACGATGTTTGCCCATTGAATTCAATGGAGCCAGCAATACAGCAGGTTCCACTGAAAGCAATGGGCTGCCGGCGATCGCAGGATGAATTGTCGGGAAGGGCTTAAATATATAAGCTCTTCCCTGCAATTCATCCAGAAATGTGTTACAATAAAAATATATACCGGCGTATAAGGCGACGGGGCGTATAAGACGACCCCCCAACTGTCACCTTATACGCCGGCAATACAGTGGAGCAAAGAATAAAAATCATTACTTACTTCTTCTGACGTTCTGCGCCGCTCCTGCAGGCTGTCGCTCCCTCCTGGTTCCCGGCAGAGCATTGCTTTCTGGACACAGGGCTTGAAATCCCCGCCTCCAGAAACACAGCCAACCACAGCCATTCAATGACATCATTGTCATTGGCTGTGATTGGCTGAAGGCACGTGTGTTTCTGGAGGCGGGGATTTAAAGCCCTTCGTAGAGAAAGCAATGCTCTGCTGGGAACCAGGAGGGAGCGACAGCCTGCAGGAGCACCGCAGAACGTCAGAAGAAGTGAGTAATGATTTTTATTCTTTGCTCCACTGTATTGCCGGCGTATAAGGTGACAGTTGGGGGGTCGTCTTATACGCCCGGTCGCCTTATACGCCGGTATATATTTTTATTGTATATTTTGTCTTCTATATGTTCTCAATGGGGTCAGCGCTGCTGCCGCCGGCCCCATTGAGCGTATATAGAGAAGATTTATGGCCTTAAGAAGGACCGTTGAGGTTCTTGAAACCTAAAATACTCCTAACGCTCTCCCTATAGCAGCTCCGGCACCAGCAGCACTTTCCCTGATCTCTGTCAGAACGCATCTGTGGCGAGCCGCGGGAGGGGCAGATTTTAATACTCGGGTGACACCTGATCTCGCCAGCCACTCACTGCAGGGGGGTGGTATAGGGCTTGAACGTTGCAGGGGGAAGTTGTAATGCCTTCCCTGTCTTTCTATTGGCCAGAAAAGCGCGCACATTTCTCAGGGAAGAAAATGAAAGTAACCCGAACACCGCGTGGTACTCGTTACGAGTAACGAGCATCTCGAACACGCTAATACTCGAATGAGTATCGAGCTCGGACGAGTATGCTCGCTCATCTCTAATTCTTACCCAAACTGTTTCTACAGAACTCCCGGCTCTGAAGCTTGAATCTCGGTGGAGATTAATGTTTTCCTAACATACAACACAACACCTCCTGCCCTTTTATTAGGTCTGTTTCTTATAAATAAGTTGTATCCTTCAAGCCTTGTATCCAATCATGTGCATCATCCCACCAAGTTTCCGTGATGCCTATGACATCATATTTCTCTTCCTGTGTTAGACGCTCCAGCTCTCCTTGTTGGTTTCCCATGCTCTGCTCCTCTTCTTTCCTTCTGAATTTTTTGTCTTTGTTCTTTCTTTCCATTTCTAATAGCGAGGTTCTCAAATGTATTAATTAGCTTTCTATTTTTACCTGTCTTTTCACTTCCCTTCCCATTTTCTTCTCATTTAAAGTTCTCCTAATGAGTGAAGCAAGCCGTCCACCAAATATATGCTTACCTGTTTTTGTAAGGTGTAACCCATCTCTAGCAAGCAATCTATATATATAAAGACGAAAGCCCTCACTGACTCACTGACTCACTCACTGACTGACTGACTGACTCGCCAAAAGTTCTCCAACTTCCCGATGTTGTAGAAACATGAATTTTGGCACAAGCATAGACTATCTCCAAAATAGGAAAAGTAATTGGGTCCCAACTCGATTATTCAATTCCAGCGCAAAAGAATTGGCGTCGAAATTTAACGTACATAATCTAAATCTCTTACTTCCCAATGTCATAGAAACGTAAAATTTGGCACGCGCATTGAATATGTCATAAATAGGAAAAGTTAATAGGTCCCAACTTGATTATTTAATTCTATGCGCAAAAGAATTAGCGTCCAAATTTTACGTACGGAATCTAATTCTCTCACTTCCCGGTGTCATAGAAACTCGAAATTTGGTAGGAGCATTGATTATGTCATAAATAGGAAAAGCTAATGGGTCCCAACTCGATTATTCAATTCTAAGCGCAAAAGAATTAGCGTCCACATTTTACGTACGGAATCTAATTCTCTCACTTTTCGGTGTCATAGAAACGTGAAATTTGGCACGAGCATTGATTATGTCATAAATAGGAAAAGTTCATAGGTCCTAACTCGATTATTCAATTCTAGCGCAAAAGAATTGGCGTCAAAATTTTACGTGCGGAATGTAATTTTTTCCCTTTCCGGTGTCATAGAAACTCGAAATTTGGTAGGAGCATTGATTATGTCATAAATAGGAAAAGCTAATGGGTCCCAACTCGATTATTCAATTCCAAGCGCAAAAGAATTAGCGTCCAAATTTTACGTACGGAATCTAATTTCTTCACATAGAAACAGGAAATTTGGCACGAGCATTTATTATGTCATAAATAAGAAAGGCTAATGGGTCCCAACTCCATTATTCAATTCTATGTGCAAAAGAATTAGCGTCCAAATTTTTCGTGCGGAATGTAATTTTCTCACTTTCCGGTGTCATAGAAACGGGAAATTTGGCACAAGCATTGATTATGTCATAAATAGGAAAAGCTAATGGGTCCCAACTCCATTATTCAATTCTATGTGCAAAAGAATTGGCGTCCAAATTTTACGTACATAATCTAAATCTCTCACTTCCCAATGTGATAGAAACATGAAATTTGGCAGGAGCATTGATTGTGTCATAAATATGAAAAGTTAATGGGTCTCAACTCCATTATTCAATTCTATGCGCAAAAGAATTAGCGTCCAAATTTTACGTACGGAGTCTAATTTTCTCACTTTCCGGTGTCATAGAAACGGGAAATTTGGCATGAGCATTGATTATGTCATAAATAGGAAAAGTTCATAGGTCCTAACTCGATTATTCAATTCTAGCGCAAAAGAATAAGCGTCCAAATTTTATGTACGGAATGTAATTTTCTCACATAGAAACGTGAAATTTGACACGAGCATTGATTATGTCATAAATAGGAAAAGTTCATAGGTCCCAACTCGATTATTCAATTCTAGCGCAAAAGAATTGGCGTCAAAATTTTACGTGCAGAATGTAATTTTTTCACTTTCCGGTGTCATAGAAACGGGAAATTTGGCACGAGCATTGATTATGTCATAAATAGGAAAAGCTAATGGGTCCCAGCTCCATTATTCAATTCTATGCGCAAAAGAATTAGCGTGCAAATTTTACGTGCAGAATGTAATTTTCTCACTTTCCGGTGTCATAGAAAGAGGAAATTTGGCACGAGCATTGATTATGTCATAAATAGGAAAAGCTAATGGGTCCCAACTCCATTATTCAATTCTATGCGCAAAAGAATTAGCGTCCAAATTTTATGCACAGAGTCTAATTTTTTCACTTTCCGGTGTCATAGAAACGGGAAATTTGGCACGAGCATTGATTATGTCATAAATAGGAAAAGCTAATAGGTCCCAACTCGATTATTCAATTTTATGCGCAAAAGAATTAGCGTCCAAATTTTACGTGCAGAATGTAATTTTCTCACTTTCCGGTGTCATAGAAAGAGGAAATTTGGCACGAGCATTGATTGTGTCATAAATATGAAAAGGTAATGGGTCTCAACTCCATTATTCAATTCTATGCGCAAAAGAATTAGTGTCTAAATTTTATGTACGTAATCTAATTCTCTCACTTCCTGATGTCATTTTATATAAAGGAAACGTCGCATGGTTACCTCCACGTCATGTTTTTTGGATAACGCAGAGAACTATGCAAAATGGTGAACATATGTTTTTTCGTTATCTCTAAAGTAACCACGACTTCATAAGATTTTCCATGTGAACACCAGATGAACACCAGTACCAAATTAACTCAGGCGAAGCCGGGTATATCAGCTAGTCCATCATATAGGTAACTCACTAGGAATCCAAATCTTTGCTGACAGCACCTTTGACGTAACCAGTTTTTCACCCTTAGAATCCTGTTCTATCTTCTTATTCCATGGCCATCCACTGGGAGGATGGATGAGAAGACCACCTGTGCTCCTACTTCCTTCAGCTTCTTACCCAGGTCTTCAAAGTCTCTGCAGATAGTAGCATGGTCCTTTTTTGCAGTATCATTTGTCCCTACATGTATTAGTAAGAATGGGTGGTTTTCTGTAGAACTGAAGAGTCTTGAGAGTCTATCAGACACATCTTTGATTTGTGCAGCTGGAAGATAGCACACCTCTGTTCCTCTTAGTAGGGAATTCCCCACAACTACCACTCTCCGCCTATTCTTCACAACAGCACTTCTTTTTCTCTAGTCAAGAGGACTCTTTGCGCTTACTACACTGTTCTTTGCAGGTAAAGTCATTTCTTGATGTACCTTTTCCTCCTCTGCCCTGTTTTTTGTGGGTAGAGTCATTTCTTGCTGTACCTCTTTCTCCTTCTGCTCAGGAACCAGTACCAGACCCCTGCATGAGAACCTGGTACTGGCTCCCGAGCAGTATGGGTGCTGGCTGACTCCTGATCCTCCTGCTTTTTTGGCCCACATGCTTCCATTCCTCGGCTTCTGCAGGTACACTGAACATTTCTTTTCCTTAAAACATTTTGAAGACCTTCTTCTTCTGTGTCAAGGAAATCCTCACCTTCCTTAATAAGTTTTTAATGTAGCTATTCTCTCCTGAAGACTATGCACATTTTCCTTCAATAGAGACACAAGCTTGCATTTCTGGCAGGTGAAGTTTGGCTTTTCCTCTGGTAGGTCTGTAAACATGTAGCATACGTTGCAGCTCACCATATGGCTCCCCTCCTTTTCCATGTTGTCAAATAATGTCCATTTTGAAATTTCTAAAAGTCAAAAATTGTAGTGAACATACTACTAAGTGTACAACTTCACGCGCTGAACGGCGCACGGTCTGGTGATGTCCTCCGAGCAGCTAGACCCGGTTAATCCAGACAATCTTCCCACTTACAGTGATTCTTTGCTCTTCCCAGAATGCACAGGGAATATGCAAATGAACTTCCTGCAGCTCCAATCTCTGAATTCATTTGGAGTTTAAATCCCTGCCTGCTGAGCGAGATTCAGTACAGTGTCGGGGACCGAGCAGAGAATAAGCGCCTGAGCCTCGACAGCGGCAGAGAGGTAAGTATATATTTTTTTAATTTCATTATACATGCTAGGGATGATTTTCAGGGAAGGGCTTATATTTGAAGCCCTTCCCCGAAAATCACTGCAGTCGTTGCCTGCATCCCATTGCTTCAAATGGGGCCGCCGCCAGCAGCAGCGGCCCTATTGAAAGCAATAAGAGAACATTGCAATCCTCTGTCACAGCTGTCACAGCTGTGGCAGCTGTGGCAGGGGATTCTTTACTCCTTGCAGGGGTGCCATCATTATTGAACACTGTGACAGTGCTGTCACAGTGTTCAGTGACAAGGGGACTCCCTGCTGGGGAATATTTATACACACAACAGACCTATGCAGTGCACATGTTTGCATACCTGTAAAACATGGACATGTGAACACATCATAGGAAACCAATGGTTCTAAATAGACGTACAATTTTTTGTGCACCCATGTACGCACATAAACACGCTCGTCTGAATGAGCCCTAAGGTGCGTAAATACTCAATACACAGCAAAATTCAGTGAAAAAAAGAACACATCTGGACCTTGTTAAGTTAAATAGTCTTTTAATCCACTTTTAGCCTTTTAATATCTGTCTCATGTTTTTGTAGTTTGTTGCTCCAATGACTTCAAAAATGCAAATAGAATGTCTGTACTGCGTGTCCCCATCGCATCCTCAGTGGTTGAAGAAAATTAGCCATATCAGCAGCGCACCCAGAAACCAAATGTGGCAGAGTAGTAAAGGTATGCACGTCAGAAACAGGTCCTGATGCAAGAACGAGTTCCAAACCACAAGATAATCGAGGACTGACAGCGTTTGACCAACAGATAGCTGCAACGTTTCGACTGTACATGAGTCTTTGTCAAGCTTGACAAAGACTCATGTGGAGTCGAAACATTGCAGCTATGTGCTGGCTTATACCTTGGCAAAGAAATAAAGGCATTCTTTAGAGGACCGAAATGCACCTCATATGCTGTCAGTCCTCGATTATTTTATCCTCAGTGATTGTTGTGTTTCCCCATCTTATCCTCTGTGGTTGTGGTGAATCCTGATCTCATTCTCAGTGGTTGTTGGGTTGTGTGTCTCCATCGCATCCTCAGTGGTTGTTGTGTGTTCCCATTTCATCCTCAGTGGTTGTTGTGCTGTGTCTTCCTATCTTACCCTCAGTAGTTTTTGTGTGATGTGTTTTCCCATCTCATCCTCAGTGGCTGTTGTGTTGTGTGTCCCCATCTCATCTTTACTGGTTGTTGTGTTGTGTGTTCCTATCTCATCCTCAGTGGTTGTTGTGTTGTGTGTTCCCATCTCATCATCAGTGGTTGTTGTGTTGTGTGTTCCTATCTCACCCTCAGTGGTTGTTGTGTTGTGTGTTCCGATCTCACCCTCAGTGGCTGTTGTGTTGTGTGTCCCCATCTCATCGTCAGTGGTTGTTGTGTTGTGTGTTCCTATCTCATCCTCAGTGGTTGTTATGTTGTGTGTTCCCATTGCATGCTCAGTGGTTGCTGTGTTGTGTGTTCACATTTAATACTGAGTGGTTATTGTGTTGTGTGTTCACATCTCATTCTCAGTGGTTGTTGTGTTGTGTATTCCCATCTCATCCTCAGTGATTGTTGGATGTCCCCATCACATTCTCAGTGGCTGTTGTGTTGTGTGTCTACCTCTAATCCTCAGTGATTGTTGTGTGTCCTCATCTCATCCTCAGTGGTTGTTGTGTTGTGTGTTCCCATCTCATCCTCAGTGGCTGCTGTGCTGTGTCTTCCCATCTCATCTTCAGTGATTCTTGTGTTGTGTGTTCACATCCCGTACTGAGTGGTTGTTGTGTTGCGTGTTCCCATCTCATCCCCAGTGGTTCTTATGCTGTGTGTTCCCATCTCATCCTCAGTGGTTGTTGTGGTGTGCATTTCCATCTCATTCTCAGTAGTTGTTGTGGGTCCCCATTTCATCCTCAGTAGTTGTTGTGTTGTGTGTTTCCATCTCATCCTCAGTAGTTGTTGTGGGTCCCCATTTCATCCTCAGTGGTTGTTGTGTTGTGTGTTTCCATCTCATCCTCAGTGGTTGTTGTGTTGTGTGTTTTCCATCTCATCCTCAGTAGTTGTTGTGTTGTGTGTTTCCATCTCATCCTCAGTAGTTGTTGTGTTGTGTGTTTCCATCTCATCCTCAGTGGTTGTTGTGTTGTGTGTCCCCATTTCATCATCAGTGATTGTTGTGTTGTGTGTTCCGATCTCATCCTGAGTGGTTGTTGTGTTATGTATTCCCAACTCATCTTCAGTGGTTGTTGTTTTGTGTGTCACCTTCTCATCCTCAGTGGTTGTTGTGTGTCCTCATCTCATCCTCAGTGGTTGTTGTGTGTCCTCATCTCAGCCTCAGTGGTTGTTGTGTGTCCTCATCTCATCCTCAGTGGCTGTTGTGTTGTGTGTCCTCATCTCATCCTCAGTGGTTGTTGTGTTGTGTGTTCCCATCTCATTCTCAGTGGTTGTTGTGTTGTGTGTTCCTATCTCATCCTCAGTGGTTGTTGTGTTGTGTGTTCACATCTCATCCTCAGTGGTTGCTGTGTGTTCCCATCTCATCCTCAGTGGTTGTTGTGTTGTGTGTTCACATCTCATGGTGAGTGGTTGTTGTGTTGTGTATTTCCATCTCATCCTCAGGGGTTGTTGTGTTGTGTGTCCCCATCTCATCCTCAGGGGTTGCTGTTTCTCCCAATCTCATCCTCAGTGGTTGTTGTGTTGTGTGTTCCCATCTCATCCTCAGTGGTTGTTGTTGTGGGTTCCCATTTCATACTGTGTGGTTATTTTGTACTCCCATCTCAACCTCAGTGGTTGTTGTGTTGTATGCGCACATCTCATACTGAGTGGTTGTTGTGTTGTGTGTCCCCATCTCATCCTCAGTGGTTGTTGTTTTGGATGTCCACATCTCATCCTCAGTGGTTGTTGTGTATCCTCATCTCATCCTCAGTGGTTGTTGTGTATCCTCATCTCATCCTCAGTGGTTGTTGTGTATCCTCATCTCATCCTCAGTGGTTGTTGTGTGTCCTCATTTCATCCTCAGTGGTTGTTGTGTGTCCTCATCTCATCCTCAGTGGTTGTTGTGTGTCCTCATCTCATCCTCAGTGGTTGTTGTTTTGGATGTCCACATCTCATCCTCAGTGGTTGTTGTTTTGGATGGCCACATCTCATCCTCAGTGGTTGTTGTTTTGGATGTCCACATCTCATCCTCAGTGGTTGTTGTTTTGCATGTCTACATCTCATCCTCAGTGGTTGTCGTTTTGGATGTCCACATCTCATCCTCAGTGGTTGTTGTTTTGGATGTCCACATCTCATCCTCAGTGGTTGTTGTTTTGGATGTCCACATCTCATCCTCAGTGGTTGTTGTTTTGGATGTCCACATCTCATCCTCAGTGGTTGTTGTTTTGGATGTCCACATCTCATCCTCAGTGGTTGTTGTTTTGGATGTCCACATCTCATCCTCAGTGGTTGTTGTTTTGGATGTCCGCATCTCATCCTCAGTGGTTGTTGTTTTGGATGTCCACATCTCATCCTCAGTGGTTGTTGTTTTGGATGTCCACATCTCATCCTCAGTGGTTGTTGTGTGTCCAGTGTAAAAGCGAAGGTACGATCATCGTTGTAACAATCTGTCAGGCATCTGAGCACAACATGTTGTCTTGTATAAAAGGGCCTTAAACAAAAAGTGTTCTGAAAAGTAAGCAAAATATTTGTACTGCTCACTCGGACATTATTAATAGGCATTCATTAAAGGGGTTGTGCTAAGATGTAAAACCCTTCCAAGAATATGGGACCCAGGCCAAACAGCTGATCACCCCGTCTCGCTTTCAATCTATACAGCAGCACCTATAGGAGAACTGGAGAACAATGCAGCATTCCAGGACAGCCATTCATATAGATATCCACCCGATAATACCAGGACAGCAAAAGGTCTGCAGAACGGGAGCTGATCTGACTTGGTAGCTCCCCATTCTGGGCACAGAGCGTGCTTCTGAGTTGGGGACCCCACTCTATAGTGCTAATAAGGCATGTGGATAGGGGATGCCATCTTGACACAACCCTTTTAAAGTTATTCAGTTTTACTGAAAGGTAAAATGTTCCCTCCATCTGACCGCTAAAACTAACGTTACTTCTGCAATTAGGGTCCTTTTAGACGAGCTGATTATCGTTTGAACGATCAAAGGACTTCATCGTTAGTTCCTTCACTCATGCACTCCGTTTATTCAGGCAAATACATTATTGGCTCGTTCAAACAAGAAGTCATTCAGAATTGTTCCGTCTTTCACATTCGTTGTATAAGTGACTGAGAGGGACTTAAAGAGCGCTGCTTAAGCCGAACGATAAGTGAACGAGCCAACGGTGATATTTATGCCTGCATGATATGAACGCTGCCTATCTACATGGGCCGATCTGTCATTTAGTTTTCTGCATAGTTTCGTTGGGGCATGTATTTACACTGAATGATAATCATTCCGAGTTCTGCTGGATGCAGGAATCTGAATGATTTATTGGCCAGTGTAAAAGGGCTTTACGTTTAGACTACCTTTAAATTGGCTAAGTTTATTCCAAAAATTGTGCCAAAATTTTGGCACAATTTGGTGCAATTTTTTGGTGCAATTTAGGCCTTTACAAAGGAACACCCTTTTGTAGGACACAGGTAAAAAAGAGTATCTGAAAGTGTCTAAAATACATAAAAAATGTTTTGCAAAGCATGTTCGATGGATTTCTGGTGCAATTTGCGCAGAAAGCTGTCAAATTTTCAATAATAAATAAGTCACATGTGTGACATTTATAAATGCCCCCTAACATGCTTAAAACATAGCAGGATCCGGGCTGCTTGTATACGGAGGTGGGAACAGTCTTCTCCCTTTCTTGATAACCTATTCATTATTGAGCCAAATGTTTTGAGGGGTTTAAAGCTATCAATGTGGCATTGTAGCTGCCATTCACAGCTGCCCTTCCATGGGTGATATGGGCATAACTGCTGTGCCATGTGCAATTACATCATAAATGCAGGAACTACCCTCCTCTTGCAACATACATCGATGTCCTGGCATGTCAATAGGTTAACAGTAGAAGTATCCAATAAACTGTGTTCTGTCGCTCCATGGGAGTCCCATCCCGCACAATGTGCACACCTACCGAAATGCTACTAGTAAAGTAAAATCTAAGCCAATTGTTAAAATGTTACACGGCTAAGAAACATATAAACAGGGATCATGGGGAGTCCATGAGTCGGTCACATAAACCATGTGTCACTTTGGTAGTGTAAACACAAGTGATACAAATATGAGCAGCTTTCTTATACTGCGGGTGCCGAATGCCAAGTTTACATTCTAGTTAATGTGTTATGTTTTGCAAGCCCCGGGGTGTGACAAGAAGGACACGGCCCCATCTTCACCTTTCTGTTAACCTTGTAGTTAACAACATAAGCTAAACTAAATTAAACAAAATATTTAGCAGAATGATATTGTATATGGAAAGTTTCGCATTCGGTGTTATCTTACAGTCAACTGTTTACAGTATTTTGTGTCTTTTTCTTCTCAAAAACTTTCTAGAAATCTCCCTCGACCGGATGCTTCTCACTTAGTCATTCTCAACACTGGAGATTTTGGGGGCATCAAATGTGGCAAAAATCATTTTCTGTGATGGATTTTCAATTTCTTTATATTCTGTGTATACTGGCCACTTTCCTTGATAGGATCGCCCCTCTAGAAGGCCGTGGTCAACTGAAAATTGAGAAATTCGCACTTCTAACTCCCATACAAATGTTAAGGGCCCAATCACTACCCATCAGCAAAAACACAGATATTAAACCTGGTAATGATGGCCACCGGTAGCATTGAGAGAACCAAACCACTAGAACTCCATATAGGGTTCAACTTTGCTAAAAATTTGGTTCGGTATGAACCCAAACCAAGCTTTTAGCCAAGTTCTAACCAAAACAAAATTCTATTGGTTGAGTTTGCTCAACACTGGTTTGTAACAGAGTGTCATACAAGGCTTTTTGGCTCTTAGATAGTGTTATACATCAGTTTTAGAGGTTTTGATGAACTTTCAGTTTGGTTCAAACTAATCTGGAAGGAAGCAAACATTTTTGCAAAATTCGGCTATCCCTATCCGGCTGAACTGAGCTTTTCAAAAGTTCGCTCATCATTTGCCCTCAGGCATCATCCATTAGTATAGAAGTCTGAAGTGTGGCGCAGCCAAAAAAGGGGGCAGGTGGGGTATTTGCCCAGTACACTGGGCATCAAAGGGGGGTTAAAAAAACGTACCTGTTTCGGTAGGGATATTCATATACAAGGTATGGCAGAGAAGTGAATCTTTGCCCTTTAGGGCTCTGTTGAAGCATATCATGTTGCCTTGAAGAGGTTGGTATAGGAAATATACAGTGCTCTGTTGTCTATGCCTAAAGTATTTCTCTCTGCCATTTGTTTCACAGGATAGAGAATAACTTGCTGATTGATGGGAATCCGAATACTGGGACCCCCCAACTGATCTCAATAAAGAGAGTCCTGAAGTTCCCCAAATGAATGGAGCAGTGATCGAGTATGTGCGTTGTTGCTGTATTCACTTCAGTCAGATTGCTGGAGATAGCTGAGCACTTGAACTCTGCTGTCTTTGGCAGTCCCTTCGAAATGAATGGAGCAGCAGTGCACATGTGTGACCACCGCTCCATTCATCTGGGGACTTCTTGTTCTCATGCTCAATAGTAGTCCCAGCAATCAGACCCCCACCAATCAGCTAGTTACTCAGATCCTGAGGATAGATGATAACTGCTTTTGGTGGGACAGACAACCCCTTTAATTCCCAATTCTGAACCACTTGATTCCTCTGCACCCTGGCAGGATTTAGATTTTAGCTATTCTGCCATAGTAATGATAGTTAGAGCCTAAATGTCCAGGCACCCCTCTATGAGCCAGAGTGGAGAGCTATTTACAAACATGACTCTCATTTTGGCAGATCCAATCTGTCCGTGTTTCATATAGTTGATATTCACTTGAACGGCCAATGCAGTAGAACCGTACGGCCTATGACAACTTATCCCAAAATAGCGACTGCTTGCTAGTGGTTAGAAAAGCTGGCCCCATGTCTATCAGTTGATCTTGGGACTGGTCTCTCTCACATATGCTTAGACTTGTTGGTGGAACCAAAGATGATAAATTTTGGGGGCAAATCACTGGAACAAACTGGGCAACAAGATAATTGGATGACCACGGTAAAAATATGGGACTAACATGGATTAAGATAAAGGACTGTGGTAATGATGACCAGGTATGGCCTGAACTGCCCTAACCAAACCGGCAACTCAAGTGGAGCACCTGCCTGGAAAAGGATGACCCTGCTGCATGAGGGAAGCAGAGTCTGAGAGGAACAAGTTACTCCAACTGCTGTATAAGGGGGTGATGTGACCATCTATAGTGTTGTTTGCATGATCTTTATTACCATGTTCTTCTCTACTAGTAAGTTGTAAAGATTCTGTGCCTCCATATAATAAAGTCACTTGTTCATCTCTTTATAAAGATGCACTGGGTAGTTGAAATTATATTGAGACACATTGTAAGGCTAACTACTATCTTCCCATCCTAAGCCCCGCTTTCCTTAACTGTCCTAGGCACCGCAGTCTGATACTGCATTCGTGCCTAAGCAAAAATTTGCGTCAATTTTGAAAAATTCTAATAGTCGCCCGCCTGATGGCAAAACAAAGGAATTTCGCTGTTCTGATCTAACACCTACAGTGAAAAAATGTTTTTGAAACTCTTTTCACTTCAAAATCTGATGAAGGTTTGTTGTGTAGACCCGGCCTCAGATGTGAAATATTATCCATGGTGTAAAATAACTTGGAAGTACAGAAAACAAAAATATACAATTATTTGAGGTGAAAACATAAAGGAACTATTTTCCGACACGGCTCTTTGGCTCGCTTTATGGTTCTGAAGACCTTTGCTTTTTAGTTAACTGCTCTCTTATCTTTTTAATTTAGCATAGTCCCTTGTTCGCCTTTGTACTTCTTTTGGACTATCTGATAACATATAATGGAAAACATGCTCCTGTCAGTCCACCCGGCCTTGTTGCATATTTCAAATGCTTAGAACAACAATTTTCAGTCACTTTCATTAAAGCTAATTTAAGGGGGGAAAAAAAAAACTGCATTAAACACAAACCGTTCTCCCCTCAAATAAAATGCGGTCGGCACTTAGCGGAGTCCTGTATGTTAGAGTTGATAAACTACCTCATATAAATGCAAATTTTGACTTTCTGCCAGAAACAGGTGGGACTCGGAAAATGTTTCTATTAAACAAATAACTGTGGGAATGAAAACTTCAAGCTGCACTATTACGCTAAGAGAGTATTTCTGGTCGGCTTTGATGTATGTTTTTTACTTTGACCTTCAGTTTAACAAATTGGAAGTGAGCGGTTGACATAAAAACCTGAAACACAAGATATTATTTGAGATTCTTCCGTCTGGGGAGTCGGCGGTTTATACAGTTTTACGTTTTAAAGTTATAGCGGATTGAAATACAAAAATATCTTTGACTTTTTTTTTTTAATTTTTGGTATTTTATAACTTTTTTAGGCGTTCTAAAACATATTCCTAAACATTCTAGATAGGATTCCTGAAGTAGTCTCACCCCAGATCCGTGGTCTCCAACCTATGGCTCACCAGCTGCTACTCACATCATGTCTACTTCTTGCTATTGATGACCTATTCTTAGGATAGCGGTGAAGACAGGATACATGATGCTGAGACAATGCATAGGGACTTGGGAAGGGCTCCGTATGACATAGGGCAGGGGGTAGGCTGCTCTCCAGATGCAGTTTCTATAAATGTTATGTAGTGACCAGAGGGTCATACAGGGGAGGCATAGGGTTAATAGGTCCTTGGGACCTCGCTATGAGCCTTTATGGGGTGCATAGGACGAACCCTTCAGGAGAAAAACCCTGTTTTTTCCTGATTAATGTTTTCAATATGATCTGCTTAGCAACAGTGCCCGTTCTGCTTGGCTCCCTGCAGCTAATTTTCTGTTGGTCAGTTCCTCCTGGTGATAGGATTTATCTTACTGGAGGAAACTGGCCATGTGACCTGTGAGAGCAGAGACTGGGAGAGCCCTGGTGATAGAGAGAGTGGGAGGAGTCTGAGAAGCCTGGGAGTTGAAGCTGGTGGGGGAAGGGCACTGAGTCAGCAGAAGCAGAGAGCAGGAAGGCAGAGAGAAGCAGAAATGCAAGGAAAGGAGCAAACAAGTGCTGGAGGAGCCAGGATCCTAGAATGGATAGAGCCCAGAGTGAGAGAAGAGTCTTTTTCAACTCTACTAGAGATGAGCGAGTATACTCGCTAAGGGCAATTGCTCGAGAGAGAGAGCATTGCCCGTAGCAAGTACCTGCCCGCTCGAGAGGAAAGGTTCGGGTGCCGACGGCGGGCAGGGAGCTGTGCGGGAGAGCGGGGAGGAACGGAGGAGAGATCTCTCTCTCCCTCTCTTCCCCCCGCTCCCCCCTGCTGACTGCCGCTACTCACCGCTCCCCCGCACTGGCACCCAAACCTTTCCTCTTGAGCGGGCAGGAACTCGCTAAAGGCAATGCTCTCTCGAGCAATTGCCCTTAGCGAGTATACTCGCTCATCTCTAAACCCTAGCAAAAGGCACCTGAGCCAGGGCAGACCTTGTGTAAGCTGCACTGCACTGTTCCCCCCATGGCTCTACAAATAACCTCATAGTTCAGCAACCACTTTACTTAGCCTGGCAGCTTCATCTCCTTCTTCATGAAAGGGTAAAGGAATTAATGTTTGTCATTTAATCTGTTCAAGAAGTTGCTGTAGACTTTAGTATTTGCTATAGGAAAAGTGTGAACATTGTACTCAGTCCTCAAGTCTAAGTAAACTATGTGCCTTCAGTTCTACTGTTACATCTATGGACTTGTCTCTTAATTTCACCACAAAAACACATTCATCCAAAGGCACTGGCGTCACGAAGAATTTACACTAATTGCTTTAGCCTCAAAAAAACCCTTTGCAATCCCTACTGTTTCCATTGTATTCTACACATAGAGCACCTCTTTTCTCTATTCTAATAGGTCATAATTAACAGTTCAGTGGGGGTCCAGGAACCGCAAGTGATCAGCTGTTTTCCTGAGCCAGGATCAGAATTTGCTTCAGGAAGCAGACAGCTCTGTACATTGCATAGTGGCACAGGTTGGAATTGCAGGCTGAGCTTCATTCACTTCAATGAGCCCCAGCCAGCAGTACCGACCCAGCTCACTGAACAATATACAGAACTGTCTGCTGTTGGTAGTGAAGTAGCTCAATACACTAAGACACAGGTCCCAGCTGATCACTGAGGGTCCCAGGTGGTGGTTCCTTGCTGATCTGCCATTGATACTGGTGTAGAAAAAAGAAATAGTTGGAGCAACCCTATAATGATGTCAAAGGTCTGGAAAACTGTGAAGAGGCGATTGCAAATTCATGTCCCCCTAATGGGACTAAAAAGATGACAAAAAAGTAAGTTTAATAATGTTTTTTTTTTTTTTTTAAATAATCCCAAAATAAAAATTAATGAAATTTTTAAAAAAAACAAGAAAAAAATGTTTCCCATTATACATATTGGTATCACTGAGTCTGATCTATTAAAATATCATCGTATTAATCCCCCTTGGTGAACACTGTCAGAAAAAAAAATCACGATGCAAGAATTATGACTTTTTGGTTGCCCGTCTCCCAAACAAAACTGAATGAAAAACAATCAACAAGTTGTTCGCACCGCAAGGAGGTTCCACTAGGAACCGCTGCTTAGAAACTTTTAGAAGTTTGTCAATACCTTATATGGTGCATTAACACCTTCCCAACCGACGCCATACATGTACGGTGCGTGTTATGTGACATTGCATGGAGTAGGTACGGCAACTGAGTCTGCTCCATACACAGCAGATGCCTTTTTTTTTTAACACTTGTATTGTAAAAAAAACAATTGTGATTACTAAAAAAAACACCTGTGGTTTTTAACAATAAATGTGTTTTTAAAGAAAAATGCGTAGTTTTGAAAAACCATATGCAGTTTTTTTTTATGTGGCTTTAAATTGTGGATAAAAATGCAACAAAAAATGCAGCAAATGAACAGAGCCTACGCCTTTAAGTGCTACAGTCAATTCTAATATTTGCATTTAAATATCCCGATAGTGTAAAAAAAGTCCTGAACAGCCCCTCCGTGATGAGATCATGGGATTCTGTCCAGGTCATGGCTCCCAGGGCTATAATGACTGTTAGCCTATTAAGACATGCCTGTGACCCGTGGCAAGACGTAAAAGAATGCATGTCAAAATATATAATGATGCAATACTATAGTATTGCATTATATTGTATAAGCTATCACATGATTGCAAGTTCAAGTCCCTAATGCAAACTAAATAATAAAAAAGTCAAAGATTTTTTTACTATTCGGAAAAAAAAAAAAAAGTTTAAAAACACCCATTTTTGACTCATTGTATCAAAAAAGCATATTAAAAAATAAAAATGGTATTATCACATCCCAAAAAGTCGCAAGTTATTAAAATACCACATTATTGATCTTGCATGGTGAACACCGTCAGAAAAAAAATATATAAACTCAGAATTGTGCTTTTTGGATCAAGAAAAAATTGAATAAAAAGCAACGAAAAAGCCATATGTACCCCAAAATGGTATCAATAAAAACCAAGCCCCCCACAGCTGCACGGACAGATAAATAAAGAAGTTATGGGATTCAGAGGATGGCAACAAAAAGCAATTTTTTTAAGTAGTTTATTTTTTAAGTAGTACTACAAAAGAAAAATATAGGAATTTGGTTATATAAACTTGGCATAATCGTACCGACCCACAAAAAATGGCGCAATACATTATTTGGTAAATTACATAGTACCACTTAAAAATACAACTCATCCCGCAAAAAAACAAGCCCTCATGTCACCGGAAAAAAAAAAAGTTATGATTTTTTTGAAAGTTGGGGAAAAATGAGAGCCAAAAAAAACAAAAAGTCTGCAGCAGAAAGGGGTTAAACGGTACAGCACTGCTGGAAAATATAACTTGTCCTGCAAAAAAAAGGGACGAAAAACCCAAACCTGAAGAATAGCCGCGTCCTTCAGGGGTTAAAGTTTCCATATTGGACATAATTTCCTCATTTCTTCCCTGCGTAATGCGCCGTGTCTCTATAGAAGCAGCAGTGCGTCGTCCATCATGCATGCGGAGCGTCTGCGCCGACTGTCAGGTATGCGGATAATCTGGCAACAACATAAATAAGGCTGCAGAAATAACAATTAAGGTAAAGTTGTGTTTCGGCTGTATGCTGATCATGTAAGTGCTGCTATTTACATGGAAATGCCTCGTCTGCCTTCCGTAATGACACCCAATTCCAAGCAATTTCACTTATGTGTATACAGACGCATCGGACCCGGCAGCAGGATTATATCTCTACTAAGCAGTGACAGCGGAGGCAGCGCTATGGGAATCACATGGCGGCAGCAACCTTTACATCAGCCATTATTTGTATCCAGGAGGTTCTCTGCATAATATATAATCATTGTCAAAAGCCAATCCCTCCCCTAATGGGAGTATATATGTATATGTACACTCATTGTCAGTAACATCCTTCCCCTAGAAGGAGTATATATGTATATGTACACTCATGGTCAGTCACATCCCTCCCCTAGAAGGAGTATATATGTATATGTACACTCATGGTCAGTAACATCCCTCCCCTAGAAGGAGTATATATGTATATGTACACTCATTGTCAGTAACATCCCTCCCCTAGAAGGAGTATATATGTATATGCACACTCATTGTCAGTAACATCCCCACGCTAGAAGGAGTATATATATATATATGTACACTCATTGTCAGTAACATCCCTCCCCTAGAAGAAGTATATATGTATATGTACACTAGAGATGAGCGAGCAGCAAAATGTTCGGGTGTTCGTTATTCGGGACGAAATTATCGCGATGCTCGAGGGTTCGTTTCGAGTAACGAACCCCATTGAAGTCAATGGGTGACCCGAGCATTTTTGTATTTCGCCGATGCTCGCTAAGGTTTCCTTGTGTGAAAATCTGGGCAATTCAAGAAAGTGATGGGAACGACACAGCAACGGATAGGGCAGGCGAGGGGCTACATGTTGGGCTGCATCTCAAGTTCCCAGGTCCGACTATTAAGCCACAATACTGGCAAGAGTGCCCCCCCCTCCCAAAAACTTTTACTTCTGAAAAGCCCTCATTAGCAATGGATACCTTAGCTAAGCACCACACTACCTCCAACAAAGCACAATCACTGCCTGCATGACACTCCGCTGCCACTTCTCCTGGGTTACATGCTGCCCAACCCCCCCACCACCACCACAGCGCACACCAAACTGTCCCTGCGCAGCCTTCAGCTGCCCTAATGCCTCACCACCCTCATGTCTATTTAGAAGTGCGTCTGCCATGAGGAGGAACCGCAGGCACACACTGCAGAGGTTGGCACAGCTAGGCAGCGACCCTCTTTAAAAGGGGCGGGGCGATAGCCCATAATGCTGTACAGAAGCAAAGAGAAATAGAATCCTGTGCCACCGCCATCAGGAGCTGCACACGTGGGCATAGCAATGGGGAACCTATGTGCCACACACTATTCATTCTGTCAAGATGTCTCTGCATGCCCCAGTCAGACTGGTAATATGTACCTTAACAGTAACCGCGTTGGTGGTAATGTGGTGGTGACTGCGGACCTAGTAGCGCGTTTTTATTTTGTTGGTTTTCGGAATGTGGCCAGGATTAAGTCGGCCGTGGCGGGGGGATGGTGGGGGGTCTCTCTTGTAGTGTCGGTAAAGGTGATATTCTTGGACTGCCACCAGACGAACCAATGCAAAGGCATTTGCCAAGAATGTTTGTTTTCCCTGTTGGAGGAGGAGGGGGATGTTTTTGAGGCACTACGTGTCCTCTACACGTGTCCGTGGTTATATGCACCTTTACAGTAACCGCGTTGGTGGGAAATGGCCTCGCCGCCATCATGTCTTTGGGAAGCCTCTGTTTCCACACCCCAGAGACATACCATTAGCAGCGGTATAGGCAGAGCCCAGAATTCGTAACATTTCAGCCGTAGCATTAGGACAGGCCCCACTAACATATCACTAGCAGCATTATAGCGGGAGCGCAGTCTTCGTTCCATGTCAGCAATAGTAGCACTCAAGACAGGCCCCACTAACATATCACTAGCAGCATTATAGCGGGAGCGCAGTCTTCGTTCCATGTCAGCAATAGTAGCACTCAAGACAGGCCCCAGTAACAATTCCGAAGCAGCAGTATAGTGGGAGCGCAGTCTTCGTTCCATTTCAGCAATAGTAGCACTCAAGACAGGCCCCACTAACATATCACTAGCAGCATTATAGCGGGAGCGCAGTCTTCGTTCCATGTCAGCAATAGTAGCACTCAAGACAGGCCCCAGTAACAATTCCGAAGCAGCAGTATAGTGGGAGCGCAGTCTTCGTTCCATTTCAGCAATAGTAGCACTCAAGACAGGCCCCAGTAACAATTCCGAAGCAGCAGTATAGTGGGAGCGCAGTCTTCGTTCCATTTCAGTAGCTGCAGTATAGCCAAGGCCCAAGTTACATTTATGTAGCTAAAGTGTAGGCCAACCCCACACACACTTCTGTACCATGAGTGCAGGTGAAGAACATACAAATTGCTATGATTACACTGTAGGTGAGGGCCCCAAAACATTGGTGTACCAACAGTACTAATGTACCTCAGTAAAAATTGGCCATGCCCAACCAAGATGGCAGGTGAAACCCATTAATCGCTTTGGTTAATGTGGCTTAAGTGGTAACTAGGCCTGGAGGCAGCCCAGTTTAACGAAAAATTGGTTCAAGTTAAAGTTTCAATGCTTTTAAGAGCATTGAAACATATAAAAATTGTTTCGAAAAATTAGATGAGTGAGCCTTGTGGCCCTAAGAAAAATTGCCCGTTCAGCGTGATTATGTGAGGTGTCAGGAGGAGGAGCAGGAGGAGAAGGAGGAATATTATACACAGATTGATGAAGCAGAAATGACCCCGTTTTGGATGGTGAGAGAGAACGTAGCTTCCATCCGCGGGTGCAGCCTACGTATTGCTTACGTATCGCTGCTGTCCGCTGGTGGAGAAGAGAAGTCTGGGGAAATCCAGGCTTTGTTCATCTTGATGAGTGTAAGCCTGTCGGCACTGTCGGTTGACAGGCGGGTACGCTTATCCGTGATGATTCCCCCAGCCGCACTAAACACCCTCTCCGACAAGACGCTAGCCGTAGGACAAGCAAGCACCTCCACGGCATACAGCGCTAGTTCAGGCCACGTGTCCAGCTTCGACACCCAGTAGTTGTAGGGGGCAGAGGCGTCACCGAGGATGGTCGTGCGATCGGCTACGTACTCCCTCACCATCCTTTTACAGTGCTCCCGCCGACTCAGCCTTGACTGGGGAGCGGTGACACAGTCTTGCTGGGGAGCCATAAAGCTGGCCAGGCCCTTAAAGACTGTTGCATTGTCTGGGCTGTACATGCTGCTCGATCTACGCACCTCCCCTGCTACATGGCCCTCGGAACTGCGCCTTCTGCCACTAGCGCTGTCGGATGGGAATTTTACCATCAGCTTGTCCGCCAGGGTCCTGTGGTATAGCAACACTCTCGAACCCCTTTCCTCTTCGGGAATGAGACTGGGAAGGTTCTCCTTATAGCGTGGGTCGAGCAGTGTGTACACCCAGTAATCCGTAGTGGCCAGAATGCGTTGAATGCGAGGGTCACGAGAAAGGCATCCTAACATGAAGTCAGCCATGTGTGCCAGGGTACCTGTACGCAACACATGGCTGTCCGCACTAGGAAGATCACTTTCAGGATCCTCCTCCTCCTCCTCCTCCTCCTCCTCCTCCTCCTCAGGCCATACACGCTGAAATGATGACAGGCAACCAGCATGGGTACCGTCAGCAGTGGGCCAAGCTGTCTCTTCCCCCTCCTCCTCATCCTCCTCATCCTCCTCCTCCTCCTCCTGAACGCGCTGAGATATAGACAGGAGGGTGCTCTGACTATCCAGCGGCATACTGTCTTCCCCCGGCTCTGTTTCCGAGCGCAAAGCGGCTGCCTTTATGGTTTGCAGGGAACTTCTCAAGATGCATAGCAGAGGAATGGTGACGCTAATGATTGCAGCATCGCCGCTCACCACCTGGGTAGACTGATCAAAGTTTCGAAGGACCTGGCAGATGTCTGCCAACCAGGCCCACTCTTCTGAAAAGAATTGAGGAGGCTGACTCCCACTGCGCCGCCCATGTTGGAGTTGGTATTCCACTATAGCTCTACGCTGCTCATAGAGCCTAGCCAACATGTGGAGCGTAAAGTTCCACCGTGTGGGCACGTCGCACAGCAGTCGGTGCACTGGCAGATTAAAGCGATGTTGCAGGGTGCGCAGGGTGGCAGCGTCCGTGTGGGACTTGCGGAAATGTGCGCAGAGCCGGCGCACCTTTACGAGCAGGTCTGACAAGCGTGGGTAGCTTTTCAGAAAGCGCTGAACCACCAAATTAAAGACGTGGGCCAGGCATGGCACGTGCGTGAGGCTGCCGAGCTGCAGAGCCGCCACCAGGTTACGCCCGTTGTCACACACGACCATGCCCGGTTGGAGGCTCAGCGGCGCAAGCCAACGGTCCGTCTGCTCTGTCAGACCCTGCAGCAGTTCGTGGGCCATGTGCCTCCTATCTCCTAAGCTGAGTAGTTTCAGCACGGCCTGCTGACGCTTGCCCACCGCTGTGCTGCCACGCCGCGCGACACCGACTGCTGGCGACGTCCTGCTGCTGCTGACACATCTAGATTGCGAGACAGAGGTTGAGGAGGAGGAGGAGGAGGAGGAGGGTGCTTTAGTGGAAGAAGCATACACCGCCGCAGATACCACCACCAAGCTGGGGCCCGCAATTCTGGGGGTGGGTAGGACGTGAGCGGTCCCAGGCTCTGACTCTGTCCCAGCCTCCACTAAATTCACCCAATGTGCCGTCAGGGAGATGTAGTGGCCCTGCCCGCCTGTGCTTGTCCACGTGTCCGTAGTTAAGTGGACCTTGCCACTAACCGCATTGGTGAGGGCGCGTACAATGTTGCGGGAGACGTGGTCGTGCAGGCCTGGGACGGCACATCGGGAAAAGTAGTGGCGACTGGGAACTGAGTAGCGCGGGGCCGCCGCCGCCATCATAGCTTTGAAAGCCTCCGTTTCCACAACCCTATACGGCAGCATCTCAAGGCTGATAAATTTGGCTATGTGGACGGTTAACGATTGAGCGTGCGGGTGCGTGGTGGCGTACTTGCGCTTGCGCTCCAACACTTGCGCTAGCGACGGCTGGACTGTGCGGTGCGAGACATTGGTGGATGGGGCCGAGGACAGCGGAGGTGAGGGTGTGGGTGCAGGCCATGAGACGGTTGTGCCTGTGTCCTGAGAGGGAGGTTGGATCTCAGTGGCAGGTTGGGGCACAGGGGGAGAGGCAGCGGTGCAAACCGGAGGCGGTGAACGGCCTTCGTCCCACCTTGTGGGGTGCTTGGCCATCATATGTCTGCGCATGCTGGTGGTGGTGAGGCTGTTGGTGGTGGCTCCCCGGCTGATCTTGGCGCGACAAAGGTTGCACACCACTGTTCGTCGGTCGTCAGGCGTCTCTGTGAAAAACTGCCAGACCTTAGAGCACCTCGGCCTCTGCAGGATGGCATGGCGCGAGGGTGTGCTTTGGGAAACACTTGGTGGATTATTCGGTCTGGCCCTGCCTCTACCCCTGGCCACCGCACTGCCTCTTGCAACCTGCCCTGCTGATGCCCTTGCCTCCCCCTCTGAAGACCTGTCCTGAGTAGGCGTTGCACACCAGGTGGGGTCAGTCACCTCATCGTCCTGCTGCTCTTCCTCCGAATCCTCTGTGCGCTGCTCCCTTGGACTTACTGCCCTTACTACTACCTCAGTGATAGACAACTGTGTCTCATCGTCATCGTCCTCCTCACCCACAGAAAGTTCTTGAGACAGTTGGCGGAAGTCCCCAGCCTCTTCCCCCGGACCCCGGGAACTTTCCAATGGTTGGGCATCAGTGACGATAAACTCCTCTGGTGGGAGAGGAACCGCTGCTGCCCAATCTGAGCAGGGGCCCGAGAACAGTTCCTGGGAGTGTTCCCGCTCCTGAGCAGGTGTCATTGTAGTGGAGTGAGGTGGCTGGGAGGAAGGAGGAGCAGCAGACAGAGGATTCGGATTTGCAGCACTGGACGGCGCAGAACTGTGGCTGGACGATAGGTTGCTCGAAGCACTTTCTGCCATCCAGGACAGGACCTGCTCACACTGCTCATTTTCTAATAAAGGTCTCCCGCGTGGACCCATTAATTGGGCGATGAATGTGGGGACGCCAGAAACGTGCCTCTCTCCTAATCGCGCAGCAGTCGGCTGCGACACACCTGGATCAGGAGCTCGGCCTGTGCCCACACCCTCACTTGGGCCTACGCGTCCTCGGCCACGTCCACGTCCACGTCCTCTAGGCCTACCCCTACCCCTCAGCATGCTGTATTACCAGTGATTTGATTTCCCAGGCAGGAAATAAATTGGCGCAAGCCTGCAGGCCAAATATAATGTTTTCGCTTTTTTGCAAAGGGAAGACCCCACTGCGTGTATTCAATGAAAAACAAGAAGTTTAATATCTGTGGTGTGGCCCTCAAAAAGTGTCACACAACTATAGTGTAGCAGAGTTATTAACTCTAGCAGAGCAGGTATTTGCCAGTCAGGAAAGACAATGGCGCTAGGCTGCAGTAAAGCGTAGCTGGTTGCGTCTGATTTTTGTACGTTGTACACGCAGCACACACGTACACGGAGACCTTAGGACTGACACAGGCAGGCCAAATATAATTTCTTTTCCTTTTTAGCTTAGGGAAGACCCCACTGCGTGTATTCAATGAATAATGTATGTCTTCTGGCCCTGCCTACACAATTCTATCCCTGTAGTATTAATGCCGGGTGCAATGCTCTGCACAGCCGGTTTTGAGAAAAAAAAAAAAATGCAACACTGCTAACAGCAGCCTGGACAGTACTGCACACGGATAGAAGTGGCCCTAGAAAGGACCGTTGGGGTTCTTGAAGCCTACACTAACTCCTAACACTCTCCCTGCCTAACCACCACTTCTGTCCCTATTGCTGGGCGCAATGCTCTGCAGATCCAATTTTGGACAAAAAAAAAATAAAATACTGTGCTAACACAGTACTGCACACTATTAGATGTGGCCCTGAGAAGGACCGTTGGGGTTCTTGAAGCCTACACTCACTCCTAACACTCTCCCTACAGCAGCACCAGCAGCAGCACTTTCCCTCACCTAAGTCACAAGGCATGTGTGGCAAGCCGTGGGAGGGGCCGACTTTTATACTCGGGTGACACCTGATCTCGCCAGCCACTCACAGCAGGGGGGTGGTATAGGGCTTGAACGTCACAGGGGGAAGTTGTAATGCCTTCCCTGTCTTTCAATTGGCCAGAAAAGCGCGCTAACGTCTCAGAGAGGAAACTGAAAGTAACCGGAACATCGCGTGGTACTCGTCACGAGTAACGAGCATCCCGAACACCCTAATATTCGCACGAATATCAAGCTCGGACGAGTACGTTCGCTCATCTCTAATGTACACTCATTGTCAGTCACATCCCCTCCCTTAGAAGGAGTATATATGTATATGTACACTCATTGTCAGTAACATTCCTCCCCTAGAAGGAGTATATATGTATATGTTCACTCATTGTCAGTAACATCCCTCCCCCAGAAGGAGTATATATGTATATGTACACTCATTGTCAGTAACATCCCCTCCCTTAGAAGGAGTATATATGTATATGTACACTCATTGTCAGTCACATCCCCTCCCTTAGAAGGAGTATATATGTATATGCACACTCATTGCATTTCTCTGTGTGATTGTAAGGGCTCAGTCACACGGGCGCATGCGGGCGCTGATGTGCCCGTCTTCCTGCAGGATAAGACAGATGCACTGCAGGTGCAGACGACTCTCCACACCGCCGGCAGAAAGAACACATGACCGGCTCCACTGCCGGTGATGTGTTCTTTCTTCCGGCGCTGCGGAGAGTCGTCCACACCTGCAGGGCAGGAAGACGGGCGCATTGGCGCCCGGATGCGCCCGTGTGACTGAGCCCTAACGTTGATGCAAGTGATTACAATATCAAAGCAAAAGGATCATTTATTGTGGAGAACCAACCCTTGTAGGGAGGCTCTAGTACCCTGTTGTACCGCCTCTAGCTTGGATACAAGATGTGATACAGGTGGGCATGGAGGCTCTAGGACCCTGTTGTACCACCTCTAGCTTGGATACAAGATGTGATACGGCGGGGGGGATTGGCATGGAGGCTCTAGAACCCTGTTATACCACCTTTAGCTTGGATACAAGATGTGATACAGGCGGGCATGGAGGCTCCAGAACTCTGTTTTACCACCTCTAGCTTGGATACAAGTGTGATACAGGTGGGCATGGAGGCTCTAGTACCCTGTTGTACTGCATCTAGCTTGGATACAAGATGTGATGCGGGTAGGCATTGAGGCTCTAGTTTTCTGTCGTACTGCCTCTAGCACCCTGTTGTACTGCCTCTAGCTTGTATGCAAGATTTGATATGGGTGGGCATGGAGGCTCTAGTACCCTGTTGTACCGCCTCTAGCTTGGATACAAGATGTGATACAGGCAGGCATGGAGGCTCTAGTACCCTGTTGTACCACCTCTAGCTTGGATGCTAGATGTGATACGGAGAGCATGGAGGCTCTAGTTACCTGTTGTACCACCTCTAGCTTGGATACAAGATGTGATAAGGAACGGCTAGAAGGCTTTAGTACCCTGTTGTAGCATCTTGGGCTTGGATACAAGATATGTTACAGGAGAGCATAGAGGCTCAAGTACCCTGTTGGGCCACCTCCAGCTCGGATACAGAATGTAATACAGGTGGGAATTGAGACTCTAGTACCTTGTAGTAGCACCTCTAGCTTGAATAAAAGATGTGATACAGGCAGACATAGTGGCTCTAGTATCCTCTTGTACTGCCTCTAGCTTGGATACAAGATGTGATACAGGTGGGCATGGAGGTTCTAGTACCCTGCTGTACCGCCTCTAGCTTGGATACAGGATGTGATACAGGTGGGCATGGAGGCTCTAGTACCCTTTTGTACAGCCTTTAGATTGGATACAAGATGTGATACAGGTGGGCATGGAGGATCTAGTACCCTGTTGTACAGCCTACATCAGATGGCCAAGCTCTCAAAAAAGTTTGACATAGTGATCATAGGAGGTTTTACCCATCCAGACATTGGTTGGGAATCTCTCAGGTAAAAGTAATGGATCCAACAAATTCCTATCCGCTCTTGCTGACAACTTTATCTTCCAGAAAGAAGAAGAGAAAACAAGGGGATCTGCTATCTTAGACCTAATTCTTACCAACAGGGAGGGAATGGTTGAAGAAGTAAGGGTGGCTGGGACCTTAGAAGGCAGTGATCATGATATCCTTGGATGTTGGATAACAAGGGGAGGAAGACCTGAGAAAACTCAGACCTCAAGGTTGGATTTCAGAAAAGGCAGATTTTAATGGACTCAAAAAGAGGGTAGCTAATGATCTAATGGCTGGAGGAGGGAATTGAGGGGAAACTGATCAAATTTGCAGATGACACAAAGCTAGGAGGGATAGCTAACACTAGGGAAGAGAGAGAGAGAGAGGATTCAAAAAGATCTAGAAAGCTTGTACAGTGGGCAGTGACTAACAGAATGGTATTTAACAGGGAGAAATGCAAAGTCCTACATCTGGGCAAGAAAAAATGTAAGAAGCACATATAAAATGGGAGAAATTGCGCTAAGTAGCACATTAAAAATACTTGGGTATACTAATAGATCACAGAATGAACATGAGTCAACAATGTGATGCGGCAGCCAAAAAGACAAACACAATTCTGGGATGTATTAAGAGAAGCATAGAATCTAGATAACGTGAGGTCAGTATCTCCCTCTACTCTTCCTTAGAGAAGACTTTATAGCTGTAATAGCAAAAGGGTTTACTCGCCTTAGGATCGCTGATCTTTTAGACTGGAAAATGGGCACCGTACATGTATAAATGGCTCAAGACACATGGATTCTTTAAATCTGGTGCCTGACAGTTTTATTCCACAGCACATCAAATACAGCATGTCACACAGTCTGGGGCATCTAGAGGGCATCCTCCTCTTTTAGACTGGTGACGGTTCCAAAACTGGTCTTCACTGGACATCACTGGTCCAAATTGGACCTCAGGCTACCAGCCCTTCAGCTCCACTCAGCTGTAACTTCCCCTGAGTGTGACAGGAGCCAAGACTTTTATATCACTCCCTGTCACACCCATAGGCATTAACCCTATCTCTACCTCTCTCTAGCACAAGACATCCTGTCTGCATCCCTTTACAGGCCCTTCTGTGTACTACATGTTTACACTGTCTACAAATATCTGAAGGGCTGTCACAGTGCAGAGGAATCAGCCCTATTCTCATCTACACAAGGAAAGGCCAGAAGCAATGGGATGAAACTGAAAGGGAGGAAACACAGATTAGATATTAGAAAAAACTTTTTGACAGTGAGGGTGATCAATGAGTGGAACAGGTTGCCACAGGAGGTGGTGAGTTCTCCTTCAATGGAAGTCTTAATAAAGAGGCTGGACAGACATTGGTCTGGGATTATTTAATGATCCTGCATTGAGCAGGAGGTCAGACCCGATGACCCTGGAGGTCCCTTCCAAATTTTGCATTCTATGATTCTATGACTGCCTCTAGCTTGGATATAAAAAGTGATGCTGGTGAGCATAGAGGCTCTAGTATCCTGGTGTACCACCTTTACCTTGGATAAAAATGTGATACAGGCAGGCATGGAGGCTCTAGTACCCTGTTGTACCGGCTCTAACTTCGATACAAGATGTTGCGGGCTGGCATGGAGGCTCTAGTATCATGATGTACCGCGTCTAGCTTGGATACAAGATATCGTGCGGGTGGGCATGGAGGCGTTATTAAACTGTTGTACCACCTCTAGCTTGCATACAAGATGTGATACAGGCAGGCATGGAGGTACTAGTACCCTGTTGTACTGCTTTCAGCTTGGATACAAGATGTGATACAGGGGACACATGGAGGCTCTAGTACCCTGTTGGGCAGCTTTATCTTGGATAAAAGATGTGATACACATGGGCATGGAGGCTCTAGTACCCTGTTGGGCTGCTTGTAGCTAGGATACAAGATTTGATACAAGTGGGCATGGAGACATAAAAGTTCCGTATGGTATTCTGTGGCATTTCACTTCACCTTTTGCTGTAACTGAGCCTTTTTTGCAAATTTGTAGGCTGCAGAAATTGAGATCCCAGATGGTGCTATACATGTTCCAGTGGCGATAAATTTGGCAACCAGGCAGCCATGGAAGTGTGACAATGTTGTGGGGGCTTCCTGTGACCCCCTTGTGTGTGCGGCCCAGCATTATCCTGCTGGAAGCCGCCATGAGAGGAACACTTGAGGCTGCAGGATGTCCAGATATCGCTGAGCTGTCATTGTCCCTTGTACCCCTACTAGGGGTGACCTACTGTTGTATGTGATGGCCCCCCAGACCATCACAGCAGCAGTGGGGGTAGGATTGAGGTGCTCACCCAGTGGTCTCTAGATATGAACACAGTCATCAGTGCCCAAACTAACCTGCATTCACCACTGAAGACAATAGTTGCATTCTGTACCAGTACAGTTTTGTCACTCACAACACCACTGCAAACAGAGGTGATGGTGGGTGTGGGAAGCAGCACATGTAATGTGCGCCATGAAACTAAATGTCCTGCAGCCAAGCACCTGGGAACACTTCCGACAGATATATATGGGCTTGTAACGATGGCGCAACCTGTCTCTGGATGGTGTACAAGTTGGAGCTGCTCATAGTTTTTGGACAATCAGATGCTCCTCTCTACTAGTGGTCTGTCGGGGGTCCTGAGTCCGGTCACCTTGTGTGTCCTCATACATCCACTGGCCCCAACAACCCCTAACAGTCTGGTCAAACGCTCCTCTCTACTAGTGGTCTGTCGGGGGTCCTGAGCCCGGTCACCTTGTGTGCCCCCATCCACTGGTCGCAACACCCCCTAAGAGGGCTTGTACCCTCGCGGGTACAGGCCCATGCTTTAGAAACCAGGGGCTTGATTTGTAATTCTAGAACTGGATTCCGGTGTTGACTTTCACACTACGTTGTCTATCAGGCAAAGAATTCGGTGTCACTCTGGTGTGTGTGCGTAGCCCAGAGGAGGACCGCACTTGACACCTGACATCTTCACAGTACTCTGCTGCTCTGAATTACTAACATAGCCTGGCTTCCTGGTCCTGCTGGTGCCTGGCGAAGTCCCCTCCCCCTTAAAACGCCATCAGCCGGTGACTTAGAATAAAACAAAGTGCAGTGCCTTATTTGCATATTACCCAGAGGAACATGGATGGCCTTATAAGTTTCCTCACTCACCTTCTTGGTGCTCTCCCTAAGGAGTGATGTTGCCCCTCCCAACCTACGTCTCAGACCTCTGACTAGCCAAGCCAGGATCCTACTGTACACTGATAGGGGACAAGAACTCCAAAAACAGCTGTCTGTGGATGGATTCTGGCTTGGTTTTGACTTCCCAATCCTTGCTCTACAGACCTGTATAAATGATCAAGCATTGATTTGAAGGACTGCTGCCATTAAATAAGTGGCACTGCAGAAATATTGCTCCATCTTCCTTGTTTGCATATTACCCAGAGGAGCATGCATGGCCTTATAAGTCTCCTCACCTACCTTCTCAGTGCTCTCCCTAAGGAGTGATCTTACCCCTCCCGACCCAGTAAGGGGAAAATAACAGCAACGTCACCCCCTTACAACAGTAGACTAAATGAAAGTATGGCTTGGTGTAGATTACAGTGCTGGATATGGCGAAGTGGAGTAGAGGACAAATGGTAGAGTAGAGCAATGTGCCGTACAGAAGAGTACAGACGACCAGAGAAGAATGGAGTTGAGTAGAGTTGAGTAGACGACCTCAGCGATATATTAGTCAGAGTTGGAGGCTTCTTCCCTACAACTCTACCAGCCGCAGTAACTGCGAGTGATTTGCTAGTTTGTCCAGTATTAGAACTCTGCTGTTGATGATTTCGTGTCTTGATGTGCCCCTGGGGACATTGGCGCCTACAATATGGGGCCCACAAGTTGCTGTTGTTTTTTCTGCTTGTCAATAAACTTGTTTTTAAAGTAATTATTTCGGACTGTGCAGGAGAGGCGGCAGCTCCATCGCTCCGCGTTTCATTAGTATTTACAATCCCTCGGTTTTCCTACACACCAGCAGCTCCTGCGCTCGTATCACTCAAGTATGTCTTGTTATTTTGTAAGAGGGACCCCTTGGCTTAGGAAGAAGATAGGGCTTAGCATAATTAAAGGTATAGCTATTCTTCCATAACTTCAAAGGGCATCAGATAAAGCACATGCTTCCCATGCTAATTCCTGTGTTGCTCTCATTAACCCTTGTTGCAGTGTACGCCCGCACTATGTAGGGTTCTATGGGTGAAGCCATATGGTGTGTAACAATTATCTCCTAAGTAATGTAACATATTCTTTATAATTCTATATACAATAATATACCGCACTATAGATACCATAGAGACTGTTTACTATTGACTCTTCCCCCAAGTATATTAGGACATTTTACACATATCGACACAGGAGCCTCAGATGATCCATATGGCCACATTCCCAAATGACAGACTCAGCTTTGTTACATCCCTAACGAATGTCCGTAAATGTGTTTTCATGTCAATATATTAAATAATTAATGATTAGAATATTTACAACTATGATGTCATTACTATCAGTGCTACATATATACTATATTCTTCAGACTATAAGATGCACCCAAGTTTAGGCAACAGAAAATAAGATAAAAATATTTCATATTAATTAAAACCTGCCTGGGGGGCCAAAAAGTGGAGGGCTTAGATTCAAGCGAATGTGGATAGCTGCAGCTATAGTAATCGTGTGCCTTCTCAGTGGTCCATATAGCGATTGTGCCCCCCTCTTACAGTGTCCCCAGTAGTAATAGATGCCCCCAGTGGTCACAGTATTAATACTGCCTCCAATAGTAATAATGGCCCTCAGTGATACCAGTGGTTCCAAATACCAATAGTGGACCCAAATACTAACAGTGGCACCAGTAGTAAAAGTGGCCCTCAGTAGTAATAGTGCCACCTCTCAGTGACCCTATAGTAATCATGCCCCTTCTCAGTGACCTCTATAGTAAATGTGCCCCCTCTCAGTGCCTCAAGTAGTAATAGTGACCCTATTAGTCCCAGTATTAATAGTCTCCCCAATATTGAAAGTGCCCCCAGCAGTAACAGTAGTCCCATTGGGAATAGAGGCCTCCAGTAGTATAAGTAGCTCCCAGTGATATTAGTGGCCCCCAGTAGAAATAATTGCTCCAGTGGTCCTATTAGTAATAGTGGGCTCAAGTAGTAATAGTGGCCTCCAGTAGAAATAATTGCCCCAGTGGTGCCATTAGTAATAGTGGCCTCCAGTACTAATAGTGGCCACCAGTGGTATAAGTGGCACCAGTATAGATAGTTGCCCCGTTGGTTCCAGTGGTAATAGAGACCCAAGTAGTAATAGCAGTTCCCAGTGATATAGTCCAGTATTAGTAGGGCCTACTGTACCTCAGATGGGGCAACAACACCCAGAAAGTACTTTATTTCCCTCCATAGCTCTCGACCGACCATGCTATGAGCACAGACTTTGACCTCTGACCCCTCCTCCTGCAAGTTCTGTACACGCAGCACAGATACTGTGGCGAAGGTTCAGAGGTCAGAGCCTGTGATAATCAACAGCTGCCAGACCATTACTACGAAGGGAGTACTCCCTGGTGATCCTAATAATCAGTAATAGTGCAAAAGCACTGTGCCTGATCATTATGGAAGCTGTTAGAGGGGTCTGGTGCTGCCGGACCCTCCTGACATCAGACCAAAAGACGTAGACAGTTTTTAGCAAGATTTTTTCCTACTAAAAAGTGCTTCTATTAGTCCAAAAAATACGGTATAGTACAGTACACATATCTCATTATAGACGGATTAGAGCTCCGCCCCCAACACAATAATGTCCCATTAGCCAACATCTAATGAAATCATGTGGTCAGTAATATTAATAACCAATTAACTCCTTGAGGACACAAATATTTTTTGGTTTTTCTTATTCCTTTTTCCTTCCCTTTTTCAAAAAAATCATAACTTGCTTTATTTTTCCGCTGACATCGCTGCAGGAGGTCTTGTCTTTTACGGGACGAGTTGTATTATTCACTGGCACCACTTAGTGGAGCACATAATATACTGAGAGAAAATGTTACAAAGTTTAAGTAGAGTGAAATGGGAAAATAACGCAATTGTGTCATTTTTGGGGAGGGGTCTTGTTTTTATAGCGTGCACTCTGCAGTAAAAATGACAAGATAACTTTATTCAGCGGGCCGGGACGGTTACAGAAAAAGAAAATGTATAAAGTTTTTTTTGTTTTGTACTTAAAAAAAAATTATTTACTGCCATCATCTTCTGACGGCTGCAGCGCCTTTATTGTTTTAGTTTTCCGTCGATGTCGCGGTGTGAGGGCTCGTTTTATGTGGGACGGCCTGTGGTTTGTATTAGTTCTTTTTTGGGGAACATATGAGTTTTAAACACTTTTTATAAAAACAATTTCGTGGAGACGGAGCAACCGAAAAAGCAAAATTCCCAAAATTACTGTGTGGTATAAATAATGTGTTATTTTAATAGATTAGACTTTTACATATGCAAATATTTTTATTTTTTGTTTTTTTTTAAAGTTTTTAATATCCATTACATTTTGTAATTTTTTTGTACCCATAGGGATTTTGAACTTGTGTTTATTTGCTTGCTTATCTAGTATTCTACAATACTTCAGTATTGCAGTATATTGTATTTCTGCAGGCATCCTATTAAGTCCTGCCGCAGGTCACACACAGGTCTTCATAAACAGAAATGCATGACACCCTAACAGCACCACCAAACAAGTCACGTTGCGGACATTTAAATGACCATTGAAACATTTAAATACCGCAGTCGGCATTTAAAGGGACCCGATCATCAATTTTTTTTGTATTATTTAAAAGCAGATAGGGAACAATTTTCCATTTTCTAATCTGTTTTTATTTTCCGACTGTAGAACGTTTTATTCTGTTGTCTACACATGACTATTCGGGCGGCCATCGTTCATGAACTACATTTAACAGCACTTAGAGCATTCAGAAGACATGATTTACACCAGAGTAATGAGCCATTCACACAATGGACAAGAGGGGACCCATTGACATGTATGATGGAATGTTCTAGACATGCTCTGTGACCTGTGCAGAGGTAGTTTTGTAGGGAGTGGAAGTACATAGTCACAGTTTTTTCACCTATTGTGAATGGTGGTTCCTGTGTTATCTATATATAGGTGTCGCCTCTCAGTGTAATCCTGCCTGTGATGATAATGAGATCACAGCTTAGAACTTTTCTCTACAGAACAGGAAGTGTCAGAATATTAGTAGGCTTAGTGGACAGTGTGCAGGGATGAGGATGAGGTGAGCTGTGACATCCCCTATTGTGAATGGTGGATCCTGTGTTATCTATATATAGGTGTCGCCTCTCAGTGTAATCCTGCCTGTGATGATGAGATCACAGCTTAGAACTTTTCTCTACAGAACAGCAAGTGTCAGAATATTAGTAGGCTTAGTGGACAGTGTGCAGGGATGAGGATGAGGTGAGCTGTGACATCACCTATTATAAATGATAGATCCTGTGTCATCTATACATAGGTGTCACCTCTCAGTGTAATCCTGCCTGTGATGATAATGAGATCACAGCTTAGAACTTTTCTCTACAGAACAGGAAGTGTCAGACTATTATTAGGATTAGTGGTCAGTATGCAGGGAGGTGGAGGAGGCGAGCTCTGACATCACCTATTGTAAATGGTGGATCCTGTGTGATTTATATACAGGTGTTTTTATTAATGCTCAGTATGAGAACTGAAGGATTTTTAGATTTTTTAAGATTTTTTTGAGACTTTGAAATGGAAAAAAACAATCACCAAAAATTCTTAAAAAAATGTTTAATGCAAAAATGTGGTTTGTACAGGAGGTTATTTCCTGATGGCACATGTCCAAGCACTGCAGCCCCATTGTTTCTGTGGATTCATGGAGGTCCTGACAGCTTGACCCCATCGATCAAGCAGTGATGCGTTATCCTATACGACATTACCATGGGAATACCTCTTTAATAAACGACTTAGAAGCATCCAGTCCTCCAAGTTTACACTAAACACAGTTACACTATTATGACCGAATATGTATATCACCAATGCAAAAAAAAAACAAACTAAAAAAACTCTCCTAAAAACAGGCTGTTTAAATTCGTGGCTGGCAATTGTTTAGTAAATTCCTCTGCAATAATGGCACCACACCCACCGCATCATAAAATGTTTAATACTCCTTTGTCTCTCCTTGCTTTGCTATTTTCTCTCCAGGGCTTTTATGGTAGAGGATACATCGCAAACCTCCTCCAGATGTTGTGTGTATAGAGCAGGGATGTGTTTGTGGACAAAACAATGTTTATTTTAATGTGCTATTGCGCAAACCTTTCGCCGTCTGGACCCTTGTCGTCTTTTTCAGCTCTGGATGATGGCTACGCATTGTTTTTAGATGATTCTACTTAAAGTGGATACTTACTAGGCACCGAGGGAGCTGAAAAAATGCCGCACCTGGGCTTGGAGCAGGACAGAACATCCTCAGCCAACGTCCGTGTGCTGTATCACTCGAACGCAGAACCCCGGCCAATCTCCGTACAAGAAGGAGTAACTCCTGGACCCCTTAGCAACTGTTGCAGCTTACTGATACAAAGTGACGTTAGAGCAGTAAACAAAATCAGGGTGTTGGTAAAAGTATTCCAGCTGCCTTACAGAATACATTGTAAAAGTTGTAGCAAAAGAATTAAAGTTTTAGGTGGTTACCACAGCAAGCGGAGGAGATTATGTGATGACTCCGCTCAATCCAACATGGTTTGCTTTACGTAAGCCAAAGGGAGATACACAGAAAAAATACCAACTCTTATTTGTTAACCTGGAATTTTAAATGGCGTTTAGCATGTCGTGAACATTTCTGGATAACGCAGGTCCTTGGAGAGAGGGGGCGGAGCTACGGCCAGAACTTGTTCGGGGGACCCCTCTCATGTAGACATTAAATACTGGCAAATAAAGGGGTTTAGAACTGTCTAATGGGTTAATGGTGGGAAAGTAAATGCTAGGCTCTTCTTCTATTGAGGGACTGATATTTACTATGGGACCCTTCTTTGTTACCGTTGGATACAACTGTTGTAGTAAAGAGCAGAAGCATCAGGGAAAAGTTAAAGGGGTTATCCCACAAAAACATTAATAACCTATCCACCGGATAAGGGATAAATACATTCATTGTCAAACCAGTCACACCCCTAGAAGACATATATATATATATATATATATATATATATATATATATATATATATATATATATATATATATATATGGAGGCTCTAGTATCCTGTTAGAATCATATAATGGTAGAGTTGGAAGGGACCTCCAGGGTCATCAGGTCCAACCCCCTGCTCAGGGCAAAATCACTAAATCATCCCAGACAGATGTCTGTCCAGAGCAGATGAGAATAGGGCTGATCCCTCTGCATTGTGACAGCCCTTCAGATATTTGTAGACAGCTATTAAGTCTCCTCTCAGCCTTCTCTTCTGCTAAACATTCCCAGATCCTTTAACCGTACTTTATAGGACATGATTTGCAGACCGCTCACCATCTTGGTAACTCTTCTTGCTCCAGTTTGTCTATGTCTTTTTTAAAGTAGGGGAACCCAAAACTGGACACAGTATTCCAGATGAGGTCTGACTAAGGAAGAGTAGAGGGGGATAATGACCTCACATGATCTAGACTCTATGCTTCTCTTAATACATCCCAGAATTGTGTTTGCCTTGTTGGCTGCTGCATCACATTGTTGACTCGTATTCAGTCTATGATCTATTAGTATACCCAAGTCTTTTTCACATGTGCTGCTGCTTAGCCCAATTCCTCCCTTTCTGTATGTGCTTTCTTCATTGTTCTTGCCCATATGTAGGAATTATATACCATTCTGTTAGTCGACGCCCACTGTTACGTTTTGTCCAGATCTACTTGAATCCACTCTTCTCTTGTGGTAGCTATCTCTCCGAGCTTTGTGTGGCCGGGGTGACTTTGTTTACCTATATACACACAAACAAAGCCTCATGTGAAGCAACTTGGATAATTGAAATGGAGCGAGGAGGGAACCGAGGCGGACTCTAGTGACAAGTATGATTAAGAGTCACATGATTTACAGGCAGGCGTCAGTTTCCTCCGTACTTTTTCTACACTGAATGAAGCGTACTTTTGTACTTTGCTAATCCATTAAGTTATATTTATAGGATTGAAAAAACAATTGATCAATCAGCATGAAAAATATTGTTTCCCAAGGGTACATGCAGTCTGAAAATTGGATGCATATATCACCCATTCATTTGACTGGGTGTATTCACAGGGTTTTTTTCACTGGGACAAATAGTCTGAGAAAAAAAATGCAGCATGTTCAGTTTTTGGGCAATTATTGGACAAAAATAGTACATGTTAATGTGTGGTCTTGCACATCGGACAGCACACAGATGCAATGTGTAGTGACTGGAAGGTCCTCCACAATAGTCACACTCATTTGTCCTGTCACACCTGTCTATGTGCTTCCAGGAGGCATAGAAGGTGCCGTACGTCTGAGAAACCTTGTTTTCCCCTCCAGCTTAGAGCTGGCAATAGCTGGTTGCCTTTTTGCTATATGTCATGCCTCCACTGATTGGTGGGAGGCCAAGGGCGGGAAGCACTTCAGAGAGCCAGTATGCAGAGGGGGGAGGAGAACAAAAAGTGTGGGAAGAGAGAGGAAATGGAGGAGGAGTTAGCAGAAAGTCGTGAAGAGAGTCTGCAGTTGTCATCAGAGGAGGTCGTGTGTCAGGAGTGCAGCAGAGCGGCAGTGATTGATCAAGCCTTCAAGGTAAGTGAGGTCCTTTCCGCTCCCAAGTCCACCAGCAGTGAGGAGAAGAGAGTTTGAGGTAATCTGTTCACTAAAACAGTGAGTTAAACTACCCAGTGAAATCAAAACCAGGAATAGTTGAGAGGGCATCTTAAACCTAAATCCAACACCTGCATATCTCACTTCCAGTAAGCCCATTAGTTCACAAGTACTGTGGGGATTCATTACTAACCTCTAGGAACGTATAGAAAGTGTGTGGTCATCGACTGCATCATTATCATTGCTGGTGAAACCTCTGTACTGCTGCATTACTGTGGAAAGTAAATCTTGTTTATTGCAAAGCTTAAGTAAAACTGTGTGCTCCCAGTTTACTACGAAAAGCTAAGTGGACTCATCTTAAATTATTTTACCATCATCTACCAGAGTTCAGATTGGAGTACTGGCGTCACGTGACAAAACTACCATTCAGTTTAAACGTATTCTTATACGTCATTTGTGCCACTGTGCAACAACTAGGTAGAGCACTGTTGCCGCCACTGCTGGGAGAAATTGCAGAGCCACCCGTGACAACCGTTTTGCAATCCCCAAGGTGTCCCCCACTTTGGCGTGCTCCGCTCAGCCGTTGCAGAATATCAATGTGTTGTCCCATCCAAGTTGCGCGAGAAACTTTTTAATAGTCCGTGTGCATGTACCCTGAGAGTGTAATTAAGTGGGCAGTAGCAGACACCACTAAAGCTTGCGATTTATAACTAATTCTCGGCCTGATGTTACAAGCCCCACAGCGGCCCAGCAATTCGTGGTTAATTGTAAGTGTTAGCGACGGCCACTGGTGCTTATAAGAGCAACCTAAAAGCCATATTATTCATATCAGTTTTCTTCAAAATTGGAAAAGATGAAAACGTTACATCATCCAGCATTCCCAGACCACTCAATTACACCTAACTATGAAGTGGCATCTGTACCTGAAAACCAAGACTGGGCTACCCTAGGGGCCAGTGAGTACTGGGGAGCATGTACGGGGTCTGGGCTCTCCCCCAGATCTGGCCCCGGCATTCTGTAACTGTACGTAGAACCTGTGGAGAATTAGATTTAGTGCCCCCCATGAGAAGACCATTCAGTCTACTGCGGAACTTCCGGTCTGTGCACACTTGAGTTTGGTTCATTGGTAACAGACCCCAGACCAGACCCCCATTTACTTACTCACTAGGTCCTCATCGCCTTCATGAAACACAGAAAAAGAACAGATCTGGAACTTTTTTAACCAAATTATCCGTTTTAATTGGGGTGTGTTTGTGTTCTAAACGGAGGGAGAAATGCCCTGCGGGCAGAAAAAGTGCCATACAAGATGCCAACACGCATACGACATACCCAGTACAAATATTAGGGCAGCCTCACATAACCTTATGTGCATTTGCGCGCAATTCAGCACAATGTATTTGCACCTTGAACGAGGCTTTCTTGAGCGTGTGTCTGCATATTTTCTGCAAGAAAGACATGTTCATTGGCGCTGGAGACACAAACATGCACAATCTAAATGGCTATTTAGCCTAATGACTTATTTGCGCACCCCCCCAAAGACTTCTATGGGGTCTTTTGATGCACAAATGTGTACAAAAATAGAGCCTGCTGTGTTTTCTTTTGCGACTCAGCACAACATATATGAGCTATGAACGAGACTTTTTACACGTATATCAGCATATCTTACTGCATTTGTGCATCTGCAGGGCATGTTATTTGTGCACGGGACACAACCACTCCCAGATTTAAATGGCTATTTACCCTAACAAGCTCCAGGTGAGTTCTTGTTCCCGTGGTATTACGCAGTGTATTTAGCATCTCCTTGCATATTGCACATGTATTTCTACACCCCCATAGACTTCTGTGCACACAAGTAGAGCATGCAGCATTTTGTTTCCGAGTTGTACTCTATCTTTGGTACAAAAGAAACCCAGCTCTCCAGTAGTACTGGGGCTGCTCACTCCTCACAAGGCTCTCTGCAAAAACCTGTTTCACCATGGTTGCAGAATCTGACAAGTCCAGTTGCAGGTCAACTCTGCTGCAGCTCTCACTAATAGATTCTCTCTTCTCTGCATTCTCTGAAAAACTGTTTGAGTCACAGCAGAGACTGCCCTTTATAGCTAGTCCATTAACCGATCAGTAGGAAGCTAGGATCCTGTTATTTCCCAGCAACAAAGTTAGAGTAAAAAACACAGTCATGTGACCTTTCTGGAGGTACTGGTAGGAACATAAAGTACAGCAGTAATATTTATAGGTACACTATGTTGACAAAAGTATTGGGACGCATCATGAAATTCAATTTTATCCCCATCTTTCAATAGCGTGTTTGATGCCTTTGGCAGCACTGACTGCAGTGACCCTCCTAAGCATGCTTTCCTAGATGTTCTGCTCATCAAACCAAGCCTCAACACTCCATATTTTATGACATGGTGCTCGGTCATCTTGGTAGAGACACAGAGCTGTACCCAAGTATTACCACAGGGTAGGTGATGCCACATTGTCTGGAATGTCCCTGTGCCCATTAGCATTGAGGGCGAACTTCATTATAACTAATGGCCTTCCCAGCAGAAACCCCCCAAACCGTAACCGAACCTCCACCAAACTTCACTGTTGGGATGTTGCAGTTGCATAGAAACAGCTCTCCAGACAACCGCCACACCCAAGTGCGTCCATTCGATCGCAAGATGCTGTACTGTGATTCATTTGTCCACAGCACTTGCTTCCACTCACTTAAAGTCCAACGCTCCAAACCCTATTACTAGCGCCGCTGTGCAGTAACTGCTGTGATGTTGGGCTTGCTTGTAGCTGTTTGTCCACAGTAACTCTTCACATGCCATTCCCTATGAATGTTTCTGGTGCTAATGGATATTCTTATGGCCCGTGAGATATCCTGATGAGAGTTTTGAAAGATGATGTGTGTGATGCCTTTACAACTCATACAAGGCTTTGTTGTCCATGTTCTGTCAGTTTACAAGGTCTCCCTGAACACCGCACACACTGGATGGTCTCTATTTCTGAATAACATTGCCAACAGTGGACTTTAGAAGGTCCAAAAGTGCTGTGCTGTCCCGTACTGAATGTTTGGTGGCATCACACCACAACACCCGTTGACAGCTCTACACCTGATGACATCCCGCCCACCAGACCCCGCTGTAAGCTCTACACCTGATGACATCCCACTACCAGATCCCGTTGTCAGCTCTACACCTGGTGACATCCCGCCCACCAGACCCCGCTGTAAGCTCTACACCTGATGACATCCCACTACCAGATCCCGCTGTAAGCTCTACACCTGATGACATCCCACTACCAGACCTCGTTGTCAGCTCTACACCTGATGACATCTCAATACCTAACCCCATTGTCAGCTCCACATCTGGTGGCATCCCACCACCAGACCCCATTGTCAGCTCTACACCTGGTAACATTCCACCACCAGACCCCGTTGTCAGCTCCACACTTGGTGACATCCCCTCACCAGACCTTGTTGTCAGCTCTACACCTGGTGACATCCCACCACCATACCCAGTTGTCAGCTCCACACCTGGTGACATCCCACCACCAGACCCTGTTCTCAGCTCTACACCTGTTGACATTCCACCACCAGACCCCGTTGTCAGCTCTACACCTGGTGACATCCCCCCAGCAGACCCTGTAGTCAGCTCTACACCCTTTAAGATACCACCACCAGACCCTGTTGTCCGCTCTACACCTGGTGACACCCCCACAACCAAACCCCATTGTTAGCTCTACACCTGGTGACATCTCACCGCCAGACCCCGTTGTCAGCTCTACACCTGGTGACATCCCACTACCAGACCTCGTTGTCAGCTCTACACCTGATGACATCTCACTACCAAACCCCATTGTCAGCTCTACACCTGGTGACATCCTCCCACCAGACCTTGTAGTTAGCTGTACACTTGGTGACATCCCACCACCAGACTATGTTGTCCGCTCTACACCTGGTGACACCCCCACAACCAAACCCCATTGTTAGCTCTACACCTGGTGACATCTCACCGCCAGACTCTGTTGTTGGCTCTACATCTGGTGACACCCCCCCATCAGACCCTATTATCAGCTCTACACTTTGTGACACCCCACTGCCAGACCTCGTTGTCAGCTCTACACCTGGTGACATCCCACTGCCAGATCCCGTTGTCACCTTTACACCTGGTGACATCCTACCACCAGACCTTGTCGTCAGCTCTACACCTGGTGACATCAACCCACCAGACCCCATTGTCGGCTCTACACCTTGTGTCATCCCGCAGTCAGACCTCATTATAAGCTCTACACTTTGTGACATCCCACTACCAGAACCCATTGTCAGCTCTACATCTGGTGACATCCCCCCACTAGAACCCCGTTGTAAGCTCTACACCTGGTGACATCCCACTGCCAGACCTCGTTGTCAGCATAAAACCTGGGGACATTCCCCCACCAGACCCCATTGTCAGCTCTACACCTGGTGACATCCCAACGCCAGACCCCCATTGTCACCTCTTCACGTGGTGACATCCCACCACCAGATCCCGTTGTCAGCTTTACACCTGGTGACATCCCCCCACCAGACCTAGTTTTTAGCTCTACACTTGGGGACATCCCCCCACCAGACACCGTTGTCAGCTTACACCTAGTGACATCCCACCACCAGATCCCATTGTCAGCTCTACACCTGGTGACATCCACCACCAGACCTAGTTGTGAGCTCTACACCTGGTGACATTCCCCAACTAGACCCCATTGTAAGCTCTATACCTGCTGATATCCCCCTACCAGACCCTGTTGTAAGCTCTACCCCTGGTGACATTTCCCCACCAGACACCATTGCCAGCTCTACACCTGGTGACATTCCCCCACCAGACCCCGTTGTCAGCTCCACACCTGGTGACATACCACCACCAGACCCCATTGTCAGCTCTACACCTGGTGACATCCACCACCAGACCCAGTTGTCAGCTCTACACCAGGTGAGATCCCATAACCAGACCCCGTTGTCAGCTCTATACCTGGTGACATCCACCACCAGACCTTGTTGTCAGCTCTACACCTGGTGACATCCTCCAACTAGACCCCATCGTCAGCTCTATACCTGCTGACATCTCCCTACCAGACCCTGTTGTCAGCTCTAAGCCTGTTGAAATCCCCCCACCAGACCCCTTGCCAGCTCTACACCTGGCGACATCCCCCCACCAGACCCCATTGCCAGCTCTACACCTGGTGACATTTCCCCACCAGACCCTATTGCCAGCTCTTTACCTGGTTGCATCTTATGGTTTCTGTACTAGGATCTTCTGTGTGATCCTCTCCTTTATATCTAAAGCTAACACATTCAATTTGCATCTCCCCTTTGCCTGAGAGCACAGGATTGGTGGGTTCCCAATACTTTTGTCAACATAGTATAGATGTCTGTAGAAGATATTGATACACTTCCAACCATCCGTCTTCAGATGTCGAGAGAAGTTGGCAAGCAATGAAAACAGCAAAAGGGGCTCAGAGCTTGGATGAGCAATTAGCCCTCTCGTTTCAGCAATCCGAGGGGGTCTGAGCAGCGAGCACTGATTGAAGCTTTTGACATGACCCTCTGAAATGAATTTGCCAAAGTAGTACGCGCACAAATTTTTTAAAAGTTCAGTCCTTCCTTCTTATGGAGTAATATAGACTCTAGTATAGACGAGCTGAACCTCTATGATCCGATAATGCCATATTCACAAGTCTATCTGAAAGAGAAACCGATCCACAAGTCCTGATTATTGACTGTTATTTAAAATGGGTATTGATCTCCTCGGTCCCGGGATGTTACTCTCAATTAAGAGAAGAGCCCCCGATGAGCCGAAGATCTCAGCCAGTCCTGGTTTTGGGTCCAACATTCCCATTACTCGCATCCCAGGTGGATTCATACAGCATTATTGATCTGGAGTCATCTCGCATATACTACCTGTGATTTACTGTGACATAAATATTTACTACACACATAGATTGTATTAACTCACTTCTTCTAATGACGCGATTAATTATGAATTGGGCATAAATTAATAATAGTCTTAAAATTAAGCGTTAAAACAGCACCCTTATTTCAAAGAGAAATTACCACCTCAACTAAGGTAATAGGCGAGCTGTCCTTAAAGGGGAGGTGTTATCTGAAAATGAGCTGTTGTATAAATCCAAGGTTTTTTAAAAGAATTTTTGGTGATTTTTTTTTTAATATTATTGTATACACCATGTATATTTAATTAAGACATCCTGCAGTTCTCACACTGACCACTAAGCCTAATAATAGTCTGACACTTCCTGTTCTGTAGAGAACTTCTCATCTGTCATCTCATTATCATCACAGGCAGGATTACACTGAGATGTGATGCCTATACATAGATGACACTGGATCTACCATTCACAATAGGTGATGTCGCAGCTCACCTCCTCCCCTCCCTGCACACGGAGCACAGTGCCTACTAATATTTTGACACCTCCTGTTCTGTAGAGAACTTCTCATCTGTCATCTCATTATCATCACAGATAGGATTACACTGGGAGGTAACACTTATATATAGATAACACAGGATCCACCATTCCCAATAGGTGATGTCACAGCTCATCTCCTCCCCTCCTTGCACAGAAGTATGCCCACAACACTCTACCATAGACGTCTATAGGTGATGTCGCAGTTGCCCAGGTTACAGAATATGCCTACAACACTTTCCCTTAGAAGTCGGCGAGTCAGCTCTTCATGTTTCCTATTGTGAGCTGTATAAAGGGGTCTTGAGCGCACATTGACCTTGGACTCTGGAATGGTTCAAGATGGGAACCCATCAGTTTCCATTGCACGCTAATACAGTAGAGACTCCCATAAGTACACTGTGCCTACAGATAGATGCACTGAGACCTCCTAATTGGGGTGTTGGCAGCAGTTATTCCGTGTTCACTTTTTAATTGTGTTATGTGCCTTTAAAAACAAGGAGAACAGAGAAGGAGGCCAGAGAGTTTGCTTTGGGGGTGAGAATCAATGGAAGTGGCCAGAAAGCTGAGACGTGGCTTGAAGGGGCTTACTCCCATGAGCAGCGCCGTGGTGCATGTGCGAAGAGTGCTCCGGACCGCTACCAGTAGGGACACAACTGAGGAATTGTACCATGGTAGAAACGGGTCACTCACATTTATACCCATGCCGACTGCTCTGTTCTTCCATATTTAGCTTCCTGTGGTCACGGGCAGGAAAAGTCAAAACTCTTGAGTTTAAGAACTGTAACTGTTTGTCTAATTGGACATCAAACTGCTAATTGTTATCAACATGACGTCCCGGTTTTCTTACATGTCCTTCCCAAGACCCCTCCGGTGCACCTCATGTAGACGGGCTCTGTTCCTGACCCAGGCCCGGGTGGATGTGGTGTGGCCTGAACCTGACCAGAGTTATACGCGGTTGCAGCGCTGCCAAAAGGGGAAAAACTTAAATCGGTCAAACAAGGTAAGCTGGGACAAGAGACTGCTGCCCAACTTGATCTAGTGAGCTTGTACCAGGGAAGCCATCTGCTACCGGCTTCTTTGCACATGCACACTTTTCAAATTTTTCACATGGCCTTGCTCCAACACCTCCACAGTCCAACCGTAGAAGATCAAGCCAAATAAAACACAGCCCGTGTCTACCTTAAAGAGGACTTCTTATGTGCTCATGTCATCAAGGCTGGCTGCATGGCTTTATAGCTGTGGCCCACTGACTCTATCACAGCCCTTTTTTTGGTTAGACACACCACCGTTACCTTCATTCTGTATAGGTTCTTCTTAGATGTGAGTACCGGTACTTGACTCCTGGTCAAGTAGGAGATCATCACCGGTCACTGTCAATAGGTGACATCAGACTTGATAGTCAAGACTGCCTGCTTGACACATTCCAAGTGTTGGGAACTGAATCTAAAGACAGCCCATATGGGGGACAGAGGTCATAATTCACAAAAGGAAGACATTGTTGGAGTCAGTGGGGCCGTGGCTGCAGAGTTATGCAGCTGACCCTGCTAACATGAGGACATGACAGTCCTCTTCTTTGCCATCAAGAGTATATATAGGTTTCAGCCATTGTCCCGCTTGGTCAAATAGTTTCTCTTTGAACTAGCTCATAATGAATAGACCCAAGTGACTGGCTCCAAAGCTAGCCCTGAATGGGACTGATGTCTGCTGGACCTACGTGAGGCAATTATCATGTCCGAGCCTGGGCCCTGCAGAAAATGTCCTGGTACTCTAGTGAGTCCGATTCTCGAGAAAACATATAGAAATAGAGAATACACAAACTCCAGGCAGATGCTGACAAATTACAATGGCTGAATCCTGACACATGGTATCCAGCGCTGCGAGGCAGTATTCCTAACCACTGGGCCACCATGCTTCCCATAGAGTTCTATCAGAAGCAACATCTGCTTAAAACTTAAGGAACCAGATGTTATCTTGCAACCTGGTCAGATTTGGATTACAGTCACCTCGATAGCAGTTTACATGTTCGGTAAGAAAGTCAATCCCCTACAGTGATGAGCGCCAGCTTGTAGGAATGGTCTGTCTATAAGTCATAGCGCTCTGCAGCATATGTTCTTGTCTTGCTGTAACTAACCCGAGGCTAAAGTGTCGAATCAAAGGTAATTCATAAAAAATTGTATATAAAAATATCAGTTACTAAAATAGAAAAGCCAAATCTGGGCTCTGAGTGTTTAACCCCTTAAGAACAGGGCCAATTTTGGTCCTAAGGACACAACAATTTTGGGGGAATTTTTATCTCCACTTTTCAGAAGGCGTAACTCTTTTATTTTTCCGTCGACATGGCGGTATGAGGGCTTGTTTTTGGTGTGTCGAACTGTAGTTTTTATTGGCACCATTTTTGGGTGCATATAATGTATTGTAAAACGTTTTTATTTTTTTCCTTGCAGGGCAGGGAGAAAAAAAACATCAATTCTGCCATTATTTGGGGGAGTTTTTGTTTACAGCGTTAATCATGCATCATAAATGACATGATATGTTTTTTCTGCGGGTCGGTACATTTACAACGATACCAAAATTATATATTTATTTAGTTTTTTTCCACTATTGCATAATAAAAATCCTTTTTTGGGATTTTTTTTGCATTGCTGCATTTAAAGTTCTATAGCTTTTTTTTTTTCCTGGGCGGAGCTCTGTGAGGGCTTGTTTTTGCGTAACAAGCTTTAGTTTTTATTGGTGCCATATTGGGGTATGGCTTTTTGATCACTTTTTTAATGTGTTTTTTGGGAGGTGAAAGGAACAAGGTAAGCATTTTGGCTGTGTTTTTTATTATGTTTTTTACAGTTTTTGCAATGCAGGATAAATAGTGCGTTCAATTTATTGTACGGGTTGCTATGGATACGATAATGCCAAATGTGTGGTGTTTTTTTATTTTAATTTTTTTTTACAGGGAAAAGTGCACAAAAAAGGGGTTTTTTTTCTTACTATCTTTTTTATGTTTTTGCTTTTACATTTTTTTATGTCTGTATAGGGGACTTGAAAATGAAAAGCTAAGATCACTATGATCATGCATTTCAGTTCTTCAATACAATTTCACTCACAGTAGCAATCCTAGCCAATGGCAGTCCTGGATGTCATTGTCTGGCAACCAGTTTGCATGGCAACCCATTGGCAATTACATAGGGAAGGGCCGATGACATCACCGAGGGAGCGTCTTCCTATTTAAGTACACCACTGTTATTTCACTCTAGGACGCCAGTACTGAGATACGGCGCTGGATCCGCCTTTGACTACAGCCTGTATAAAGGGCATTGTATAGGATTAGAAAAGCATGGTTCTTGTTTTGTTTTGGCATACCCGTCCACTGGTTGTGCCACGTCCTGTAGTTCAACATCATTTACTTTAATTGAAGTGAGCTGCATTATCAGATGCAACCTGGGGGTAGTGTGGCGCTGTTTCCATAAAAAGTGTTTTTTTAATCCTTCACAACCCTTTTAATTCCTATTGGAAGCACTAGGCAGAGTTGTATCACGGGTGTGCGAAGTTATGGTAATTTAACGGGGGGGGGGGGGGTAACATCTTTTCTCTTTTTTTTTTTTAATTATAAGATGACGGATGCGTCTTTCACATGTAATTCAATGAAGAAGAAAACATGATCTAATTGAAGTGCCTTAAAGACGAACACGGTTTTATTGCAGGATGTATTAGAAGCACTTACAGCGAGGCTGCAGGACCTACAACCTCCGCAGGGTCGGACTCAGAAATATAACTAAGAGATTATAAAAGCAGGACAGTAATATGGAGGAGATGATAACTGCCAATGTGATGATATTCTATGTGGGCACTGGACTGCAAAAGGAAAGGGCCCGGGACTGCATGGGTTAGAAGGAAAAGAGAGGTGTTTTCTGGGTTAAAGGGCTGGAAAACTAATTGGTTGGCGGTGGGTGAAGAGGTGGGCTCTTGTGGTCAAAAATAAAGCAAGAGAGGGGCGTCCATCTTACTTTCTGCATAGCGGGAAGTCAAGACGTGCTCTGTTCCGTGCTGGCTCACCATGGCTGGCGGAGTGGAGCATCTGGTGATGGGCAAGGTATCTAGAGAAGGGGTGGCTTGGCTGAAGGCTATACTGATGAGGTGTTGGCACCCTGGGCATTCTCAGTATGTTGCCCCGCTGGCTGCAAAACAATACGTGGGAGGTGGGCCTCAACGTGTGTCTTGTTCCCCCTTCTCTTCACAACTCTAGTCATCAAAGCTTGTTTTCTTGCAAGTTGGGATGAGAAAAGTGGGCTCTGTTGCTACCTGTCATTTTTCGGGATTCACTTTCTTGAGGGTTAGCTCTGCTCGGTATGGTTCGTTGGCACCAGGAGCAAGATTTGGAAGGGTGATTTTGTGGATGTCTGTTCCCTGGTGTCGGTGACCAGGAATCTGTCAATCGAAAGCGAAATTTGGATAAAGATTGTAAGATGAAAGTTTCAAAGCCTTCAGAAATTGTTTGCTCCGCTCTGCTTCTAATCAGGCTCACTATAAAAGCCTGGCCCTGCTACTGCATCAGCACATGATTATTGTGCTCCAAGCCTTGATCAAGCACTACTTCTGCCTGCTCCTCTGCTGTTCAATTAAGACCTTCTGTTGCAAGACCCTTGGCTCACCTTCTGACTATGGCTACCCACCTCCTCAATCCGTACTGCGAATTGAGACCTGCCATTGCTGACTCTCGGCTCTTCTCTGACTACTCTCCAGACCTGTGGCTACTACACCTGAGCCTCCACCCTAGTGCCTGAAACCGCTCCAAAATAATGACGCCCAAAATGGATTCCTACTGACCACCCTGTGGAAACAAGTGACAGTGCTCCAAGAATTCTGTGCCTCCTACTAGGAGACGTTTTCTGGATTACAGACACTGATGCTGGAATAACGGAAGGAGATAATTACCTTACAGAAACAGCTGTTGGATTTAAATCATTTAGGCTCGGCCAGCGAAATTTGCGGGAGATCGTCACCAATATCGAGGTTTTCTAAGTCAATGCCAAATATATTCTCAGATGCAGCCCACCTTGTTTACCAGTGACCAGAAAAAGGTATTCTTTACCATCAACCTCCTCACTGATGAGGTGCTCGCCTGGACCTCTCCATACATAGAGATCAACAGTAATCTTCTTGATAGCCTCGATGCCTTCATGACTGCTATGGGTCAAATCTTTGATGATCCGAACCGCTGTGCCACGGCCGAAGTGAGGTTACATAACCTACAACAAGGGCAACATTCCATTGCAGCATATACAATGGAATAAGAAGCAGCACATGTTAAATAAAACTTGGGTACACTAATAGATCATAGACTGAACATGAGTCAACAATGTGATGCAGCAGCCAAAAAGGCAAACACAATTCTGGGATGTATTATGAGAAGCATAGAGTCTAGATCACGTGGGGTCATTATCCCCCTCTACTCGTCCTTAGTCAGACTTCATCTGGAATGCTGTGTCCAGTTCTGGGCACCCCACTTTAAAAAAGACATAGACAAACTGGAGCAAGTTCAGAGAAGAGTTACCAAGATGGTGAGCGGTCTGCAAATCATGTCCTATAAAGAAGGGTTAAAGGATCTGGGAATGTTTAGCTTGCAAAAAAGAAGGCTGAGAGGAGTCTTAATATCTGTCTACAAATATCTGAAGGGCTGTCACAGTGCAGAAGGTTCAGCCCTATTCTCATCTGTACAAGGAAAGACTAGAAGCAATGGGATAAAACTGAAAGGGAGGAGACACACATTAGATATTAGACAGTGAGGGGATCAATGAGTGGAACAGGTTACCATGGGAGGTGGGGAGTTCTCCTTCAATGGAAGTCTTCAGAGGCCGGACAGACATCTGTCTGGGATGATTTAGTGATCCTGCACTGAGCAGGGGGTTGGACAATGATCCCGGAGGTCCCTTCCGATTCTACCATTCTATGATTCTATGATACAGCGGAATTTCGGCACTGGATGAATTATACCATATGGAACCCAGCTGCACAACAGAGCCAATTCCATTGAGGATCGAGTGAGTAAAGGATGAATTTGCTAGAGTGGAGACCCCTGATAACTTGGAAGATTTAATTCAGCTATGCATCCAAATTGACTAAAGACTTTCCGAGCAATGAGAAGAGAGATTGCAGGGTTTGGGTACCAACACCCCTTACTCCTTCAGTCAATCCACGTTGAGTCCCCAGCTGAGGACTGAAGCTGCACCAGAACTGATGCAGGTCAATGTCATCCACAAACCCCTTTCCACCACTGAAAAAGAAAGGCGCCTAGCTGAAAATCTGTGCCATTATTGTCGAAGCTCGTGACATTATGCATTAAACTGTCCAAATAAATTTCAAAGGATTCTCTCCCTAGCCAACGTCAAGACCACGACCAATCCAACCATCACAAAACAAGGGGATGCCACCAAACACACCTTTGCAGCGGTAGTTCAAGACGGTGTGAAAACCCTTCCCCTGATCCATCATTTTGTCCTCCCAAAAGAGATGTTAACAGGAAATCAAAGGACTCATTACTCAGCAATGTTGGATTCAGGAGCGGAAGGAAACTTCATGGACTTAAGATTCATTCTTGACTAAAACATTGCAACCAGACTTAAGCCCATGCTGATTTGATATGGAAACTGTGGATGGGTCACCCTTCTCCTCGGCACCAGTTACACAGGAGGCAATCGAACAGGAGCACCACATGAAACCTGACCACCAAGAAATGATTAGCTTCCAGCTCATCTCATCCCCTAAATTTGCAGTAATTCTCGGGAGCCTCTGGTTCTCTACCCATAATCCTTCTATCAACTGGGAATCAAGAACCATTGCCTTCCCTTCAGAGTACTGTAAAGAGAGCTGCAAGATAGCACCATCCGCCCCTAAACCAGTTCAACACCCCGAGGATGGTCAACAGGACCTCGAGAAGTTACCGGTTCAATACCAGATGTTCAGGGGTGTCTGCAGCAAGAAGAAAGCTGACCAGATGCCACCTTATCAGCCCTATGATTGCCCAGTGGAGTTGCTCCCTGGTACTTCTATTCCGTTTGAGTGGATCTACAACCTTTCAGAACCAGAGTTGAAGGTAGTCCGAGAATACCTGGACGAAAATTTGCAAAAGGGTTGAAATTCATTCAACCTTCTCCTTCCCCGGTGGGGGCGCAAATATTTTTTGTGTAAAAGAGTGACTCAACCCTGAGCCCATGTATCAATTACAGGGAGTTAAATCACATTACAGTCAAGAATCGATACCCCCTTCCCCTGATTCCAGAATTATTAGAGAGACTCCGCTCTGCCAAGATTTTCACCAAACTAGATCTAAGAGGGGGCTATAACCTTATACGGATTCGCAAAGGGGACAAATACAAGGCTGCTTTTAGGACAAGATACAGTAATTTTGAGTTCCTAGCTATCCTGTTTGGCCTTTGCAATGCACCCGCTACCTTCCAGCACTATTTCGAGACTTATTGGACTAATTCGTAGTGGCGTATTTAGACAACATCCTTATCTTCTCTGATAACTTGGAGGAACATCGCAGGCACAGTTGGGTGGTCTTGGAATAACTACAGGAGAATAGTCTCTACACCAAACTAGAGAAGTGCGAGTTTTAGGAGACCCAAATACAATTCCTGGATTACATTATCTGCCCAGATGGCCTAAGTATGGACCTCAGCAAAAGTAAAGCCATCCTGGAGTGGCCCATTCCAAAATATCTGAAGGAGGTACAGCGTCTGATTGGTTTCGTGAACTTTCACAGATTTATTAATATACTTCTGACATCACCACTCAGCAATAGGAGCTATGCCTCAAGGTGTACAGCATGTGGCTGTTGGATCCATCGATCGGTTGCATAGGTCTCCAGCAGTGTGAAACATCAGTGCTGTCCACTTGTAAGTAGAAACTTGTGAAGAAGCATCAGCTGGGGAAAACATGAGGCAAGTACAGTGATTCCTACTTAAGACATTATCCAGGGTACCAAGCAAATTAAACTTCTCAAGAGTGAAAACTTAATAGGCAGAGTCCCTCTTAAGGTGTTTTTAAATGTAATACATAAAATAAACTTCTTAGCAGGAAATGGCAAAATGTATGTAAGATCCAGAGTCCTAACTGCTTTTCCTTGAGAAGAGGTGGTGATGCTAATGAGAGTTGATTACTAGATGTGGCCAAAGCAGAGTTACATTAGTGCAATCACGGCACTCCAAGGCAAAAGCCTGAGGTCTTGGGAGAATGCTAGGAGCTCACCAACAGGACCTTCTGCTCCCATTGGTTCACCTAGCCTAGAAGGTGAAAGAAGCTCTCAGATTGGTAAAGGGGCTCTGATTGGAGAAAACTTGGGAAATTGCCTTACACATGTGCAGTGGAGACTATGTTAGTAAATATAAAATACTGTAATTATTAAACATAGCAGCACCATAAGAAATGCACGTGTTGCTGTGATTATGGATTGCATTGGTAAAAAAAATTGATACAAAACGTTTTATATGGGAAAATTTTCTGCCCGGAACCTACATAATGCCACTTCTTAAACAGGAAAAGGTCCTAAGTGGAAACATTTTAGGTGGGGAAAAAACTTATATTGACCATATGGACGAAAAATCGGGACTAAGACAAATCGACTTCTTAGTCTGCAACTTCTTAAGTGGGAATCACTGTACCTTTTATTCATTTTATACAAAAATCAGCAGTATTTATTATTATTTTTCAGTTGGATAACCTCTTTCCCAGCAGGCACCGTATACGGGCATGCTCTGGTTCTATCACTGGTCATGGGACATTCTTCGCCTGACGCTCTCTCTACCTTGGTTACTGTTTATGAGGTCACCCTCTGCCATGAGCAGTTTACAGGGTTAATCTCTGGTTGTAACTCTTTGTGGGGTCACACTGGCTCTATTACTATTGGCAATGCAGTCTTTGGTAGCACTTGATAGGTGTAGAGGTGCCATTTGCTGAGGTGGTAGATAGGCATAGAGAAACTCCGGAGCCACATTTATGATGCTTTACTAACAGAACAAAGTTAAACTCAAACTCAGGCTTCTCACCAACCAGTAGTAACACTTATCTGGTTGATTTTCCCCTCACCAGAAGAGGATGAGGTGAAGGAAATGAGTGGAGGTGAAACAGTCTCACCTTCACCAGTTATATGAAGTAGAAGCAGTACCTTCTCTTCTTAGTCAGCGGACCTTTCTCACACCTTGCCCTAAATACAACAGACGGGAGCTCTAAGTCTAAGCTCTCTCACAGTTACCAAAGGGACACAACTCTCCCAAGATGGCACCTGTAATATCCGAGTCTGCACTGTCAGGTTCTTGCTCCAAATGGAAGCTGAATCGCGGGTCTGCATCGGGTTGAGGTCTTATCTAAGGCTGGGTTCTCATTCTGCGTATTCCGGGCAGAAATCTCGCTGTTTGGCCATGCGAAAAAAAACACGAGATTTCCGCCAGGAAAGAGCTGCTTCAAAACCTGCAGCACTTAGCCGTGGGTATTGGAGCGGCTCGGCTGCAAGCTTTTCTGTTGCAGTCGGCGCTCCCATAGAGGAGAACACGGACGCAATGGAAAAGAAAAAAAAATGGACATGCTGCGGCCGGCGAATCTGCACTTCAGCGCCAGCTTATGCTGGCATTGCCGCAACGGATTTGCCATCCTGTGTGGACGAGATTTCTGAGAAATCTCGTCCACATGGCTTGCTAATCCCGTGATGAGCGGCTGTAGGTGGATTTGCAGCGACAAAATTTCAGACGGAATTTCCGCAGCAAATCCGCCCTGTGTGAACCTAGCCTGGAGGGAGGAAAACAGTGCCTGGGTGAGGAATCCTGTTTTGGGAAGATCAACACCCTGGAGTCTCCTTGTCGTAACCGGCGCCGATTGGTAGCACAGTCAGTGTAAGCCAGGGGTCAGTATCCAGGTAGTATTAGTTGCAGTACAAGGGGAGCAGGCAGGTAGTTGAGTCAGGGAGAAACAAGTGGTTGGTATCTGCATAGTATCAGTTGCAGTACAAGAGGAGCAGGCAGGTAGTGGAGTTGGGGGAAGCCAGCGGTCAGTACATAGGGCAATTGTTTCTGGATGTAGGAGCAGGAAAGACAGCAACTTGATTACAGGCTGGGAGCTCAATAACCATGCGTGGATGGGAGGTGCTAGGTCAGGTTATATAGGGTATCTAATCAGGAAGCAGGGTGGAGCCAATCAAAAAGACAGGAACAGGGTTAGCAAAAGAGTGTCAGGGTGTGCTGCTGGGATCTGTAGTACTAGGGTTCCTAGCACCACAGGTTCACAGGTTGGGGTTAATTGAGCTGGCTGGGTGTGGTATTCTCCAGCAGCCAATCCCCTTTAGCCTGCAGCACATATAAACCCAGCTCCCGTCAGTAGTTGAGGCTGATCTGTACTGTTTGGATGTATCTGTCTTGTTCTCACTCAGAACTGTGTTTGCATATAGGTCTGTTGTTTCTCTGCTTCCCTAAAGATGGTTTGGACACCTGTAGTCATTGTCTGTAGCACATGCAGTGCCCCTTTTCCCTTCCACTGACGGCCTCCAAACATCTTATGTGTCATCTGTGTGTCAGTTGGTGGATCCCTGACACAGTTTCCTATGTCAGCGCGGTGGCTGTCTGTCTATCTCTACTGTATGAGGAAACATAGACTTGCTGTGGAGTTTCATCTGTGTGCATGTGAGCTCTGGGTAGAGTCCGTGTGGTTTGTACTATATGTTGTAGTCTACTGTAAGCCAGTCCCCGTAGAATCAGTGCCCTACTGTCTGTCCTGCACAGCTTGCTGTGGGACTTGTGTTCTATTGTCAGTGCTGTTGCAGCTTGCGGTGTGAACTGTGTCTGGTGCTGCTGGACTCCTGGTTAGTGTAAGGACTAGCGGTATAGCAAGGAGCTGTGAAGTGGCCTGCTAGCTTCCACGTTTTGATCAAAATGTCAACTAATACCTGGTATTTATATATATAGCTTATCACCTGTTACTAGTGGTTGCATTTTGGATGCTGTATGCTGTGTTTTCTGGCTCTATGTGTCCTGTTGTTCTGCCCCTGTCATGTGGCATGTTTGTCAACAACTCCAATCAAGCGGCAGCATCAATGTTGTACTATTGATGCTGCCGCTTGATTGGAGTTGTTGGGTTATGTTGGGGGACTGGAGGTCCGTGGTCCCAGGAGTGGCTTGCCACTCACCTATTGACCTCTGCACTATATGTGCATTTGTGTGGAGTGCCGCGGGATTTATTGATGTGAAACTATGTGGCATGTTTGTGTCCTGTTCTGGTGGCGTGGTTCCTAGGATCAGCTAGGGCCCAGTTCCGAAGACCGCTGGGCTGCCCTTTATCAGGGCGATGTCCCTGCTCAGGTAGGGCCATGTCATCCTCCCTGTAGCATAGGGCTAGTTGTTTGAGACCCGTGTGTGTATCCATCTCTTGGTCACGATCGTGTGGGCCCTGTGCTTAGTTGCCCACACGATCGTAACAAGGAACATGTTTGAGGCTGGATAGCTCAGCAAGTAGAGCAGTAGCCTGGAGCTCCTGGGTTCGAGCTGTGATGTTATGTCTGGACTGCGCCAACTCAACGAGGTCACTGCGCCAACTCAACGAGGTCACTTCTCAGTCTTTCGATCACTTTAATATATTCAAGAGCCATGCAAGATACAGTGCATGGAAGCCGGTGGTATAGGAGACACGGGAAAAACTGTCGGAGACTGCATTTAAACAAGACCCACTTACTTTAATCTATTGCTCCTCAATGGTCTGAATGCTCTCCACCTTGTAGCATGAAAGGTCAAACCTTTATAGCCAATCCAGTGTAACAGGGGAAATTGGTCTCCCCCCAAAAAACTTTACGCTATTAAGCCATACTCCATCTTGTATGCACAACAAACTTTACCACTCTTACATGGAGCCTCCCCATTGCCGCCTCCAGGACCTCCAGGGTCCCTCCCTTTATAAAGGCACAGTTACAATGAACTTACATGAAATAATAGAGCAGCATATAATATTTTAACCTGGGAGGGGGCATTGATGCCCTTTTTTACCCATGTGCACCGCTCCTACTCATTGCAACTCTTGCCATATCTCCTGCGACCATCCTGTCTCCTCCAAGCATCTACCAACGTCAACCAAACACTAGAACGTCAAACATCACCCCTTACACGTCTAATAGCCGTACACATGACTTGCACACTCTGCATGTATCAGTTGGATCAGTGAGGCTGTAGTCATGGGGGTGTGGTTTGCATTTGGGGGTGGGGCTATTTTGCAAACGTCATTCCTCAGTGGACAAAGTATGTTGCGTCAATAGAAAACTTGCCAGATAAAAGTGGCACTGACTAAATCACTTAGTATTACGTATGCACTTCCCGCTCCTTAGGCACGCTGCGGTCGGCTCCTTCATTATACCCTGCTGAAGTTTTTTTTTCTTTTTTTTTTTTTGGAAGTAACATTACCTAATTTAATCTGTCAGTTTTAAGGCTCCGAACTCTTGAGAGCGGCTGGTGTTTTAATGAATGTCTTCCTTCTGCAGCGCTCTCTACCCTGCCAGTGATCTATGGCTTACTCCTCTCTCAGTTTGCTGTTTCACGTGGATTTCTAAACATCAGCTTCAGTTGCCGAGCGTATAACTCAGAGATTGTATGTGTCATATCCCTATTAGCAGTGATTTGTAAGCCAACTTTAATAGCAACTGGAATGAGACATTACATCCCGGCTTTGAATAACATAATAAACAAAATAAATAAACTCGGGTTAAAAAAAAAAAAAAAAAAAAAAAAAAGCTGATGTTTTTGAAAGCGCTGCTGGTCGGCGACGCCTGCTTCACCCGGCACTTAGGAACCCTTCTTATTCCTCCGCTAGTGTTGAGCTTTATTTTCTCTTGGCTGATGTTAAACCACAAAAATAAACCTTGATGTTTCACCAAAACCGCTTAACTTTTTCTGTTTGTTTTGTCTTTCATTTAACTCTCGCGTGACTCTGGACCGCGGTCCCATTTGGCAAGCCGGAGCGCGACACATGAGCAGAGTCGGCATTCTGCAACTCACCGAGACTTGGATCCTGCAGCTACTCAAAATTAGAGCGGCATAGTTACACATTTCAGAGGAAAGCAAACAGGGGAAATACTCAGCCCTCCCGCAGCACATATACAAAAAGTTAAAGGGCACTTGCACCCAAAACTTAAAGGGAACCTGTCACTATTTATACACCCCTTATACCATTTAAGAGGTGATAAAATGGGCATTTGCATAGTTACTTTGCTAACCATGCAAGACTTGAGCCGACCTGTAAAGTCACAGGTTTAGGTTTTCCTGCGCCACATGCAAATTATGGGTGATTGGTCCAGAGTGCTGCCCAGTGCCGATTACGCTGCTTGTGGCACTTGCTCAAGAAGTGGACTGCGGCGGTGATGATGTGCACAAAGTGAGGCAGTGTTTGGGGAGGTGTGCAGGCATCCCAAGATGGTCCAGCCAGCCCACTACTGACTGTCCAGCATGCCCACCTGACCGATCACCCATCGGTGCAGGTATGATCAGCCCTGAAGGTTAGCAAAGTAACTATGTAAATGCTCGTTTATCACCTTTTAAACACTGTAGGAGGTTTAATAGGTGTAAGAATGGTGACAGGTTCCCTTTAAGGCATACCCGGGTGGAATCCTTAAAGCGTAGCCCCACTTTCAGGTGACTTTCCATAATAATGTGTTGTGTGTTTCTAAAGCTGAGCATTATATGACTTGTATTCTGCATGCTGTATGTATGATTATCAGTTCGCTTCAGCAGCAAGTCTGTGTGTCTCTCCCTCCTCCTCCCCTCTTCTCTCCATAGACTTCTGTGGTCAGCATATCCCCCTTCTCCACTTCCCGTGCTCCCATCTTGTTATCTCTTTTACTAGAGACGGATTTGGCACGTCAACAAGAGTGAGCAGAAAATTAGAAGGAAGGGAAGCGCAACGTGGCCAGCGCTATATTATTATTTATAAAAAACATTTTATTGTGGGGAGATTTCCAACAAAATATAAAACATTGTGTTTTCGCAACAAATCGCATAAGCAGAAGATAAACGTACGGACAAATGCTATAATTTCCAGATTTGTTAAAGGGGTTGTCCAGTTAGCACCCACTGTGCTAAAAATAAGAGAATGAAGTGTACTTACCCGTCCTCTGCTGCAGTGATCCAGCCCTGCAGTCGCACTGTGATCCCGGCATTGCTGTAACAGATGATGTCACTGGAGGTCAGAGGACTGCTGCACCCAATCAGAGACTGCAGTGTCACGGCTCTTCTCCTGGCATCAGCCACACAGCTCTGCTACATGCACGCCTCACACACACAGCTGTGCTACATGGTACATCCATTATGATTCCCCCACATCACACACACAGCTCTACTACATCCATCCTGATTCACACACATTACACACACAGCTGTGGTACATTCATGCTGATTTCCAGACATCACCAGCTCAACACACTCCTGGATACAGTGATCAGCCCCTAGTCATGTGATCCCTGACTCCACCCACGCAGGTGGCTGCTTTCGGCTTATCCAGTATACTGTACTTTATACCAAACTGCACAATGGCTCCTCTCACAGCAGTGACGTCACCGCAGATCCTTCAGTCCACTGGATCTCTGTGATAACGGTAGGTCGGTGTCTCCTGTCAGGACCACTGAGTGTCTGAGATAATAACGGCTTAGTTGTATTCTCATTTTGTTATTTTTGTCCTCCCCTTCCAAGAGCCCTAACTTTGTCGGTCAGGCTCTGTGTTTTATATATGTAATAGAAACTGTGATGACGTCATCAGGGGTGGAGCATGAGAAGCACCCACACACAAACATACATACTCACGGTCAAGTGATTGTTAGTAGTTTGATAGTAAGAGACAGCTGGAGGAATCAAACTGTGTACTGCATAGTGATGTACATCTGCCCATACTGTAGAAAGTTCTGTCGGCTGGGGAGAAATGGAGACATGCAGAGTGGCCACTATTCATTTGCGGGGCAACCAAAGGGGCACTATTCAAGTGGGTGGCACAGAGAGGGCATGATTCATTTGTGGGGCTGCAAAGTGAGCACTGGCATTATAAAGGGATTACTGAGCGGGGCATCAGAGGTTGCAGCAGGAGAGTGAGCAGAGATGAGCTGAGGCTATAAGAACTTTTCAAGATAATTTTGGCCTGGATAGAGAGTAGGAGGAAAGAGAACAACTGTAATCAGAGAGGACATCATCTGTGATCACTGGAGGTAACTGCACTGTAATCACTATCACTGTGTAAATGAAAACAGGCTTCCCTATCAAGGAACAGGTATCACTATTTAATTATCACTGTATAAGCAAGAACGGATGTCACCAATCAGTGAAGACATCACCTGTGATCACTGGAGGTAACTGCACTGCAATCACTATCACAGTACAGAACTAGTATCTGATGTTTACATGGTGACTGCTTTAAACAGAGGTATACTAGAGCTGAGACGCTGTATCTGAGCTACTGTGTTATAAAAGCTGTCTTATAAATATGCTGTGTCCAACATATATATATATATATATATATATATATATATATATATATATATACAGTATATATATATATGAGTTTTGTTATGCAGCCTCATGAGTCCTATCTACGCTCCTTGCCCCGGTATGTGGACATTCAGGAGCAGCCAACAACTGGGTCACTATCTCTGTCGGCATGCCATTGGCGCCCATACTGGTTGGGTAAGTACTAGGGCTTCTTTCCTTCCCCGGTAATGTTCTTGCTACACTGTAATTCTCTTTCCTTTTATGTTTCTCCCCTCTTGGCTAATTCTCTCCCGTTTACCGGGGTCTTCATTTGCTTTGCAATAACTGGGAGGCTAGGCCGTAAAGCCTGTTCAGTATGATAACTGTGAAGGATCCATTTGCGAACAGTGGTAGCTGGGTGCTAATGATTCTCAATCTCATGCATGTATAATTTATTGTAATACCCTGGTGCTTTCTATAAATTATTCACAGCAAAATTGATAGATAACATTTTTATGAATGATTTAAGAAATATAAAAAAGAATTAGCGTGAGGGTTCATTTAAACCTGGCATGGATTATTTCCTATGGGCGTCTTAGACTTTTAATCTTTACTTCTTACAGTGAGCAGAGCTTTCTGTTGTGTGTTTCTAAAGTGTAAGGTGGGAGTTCACATCATTAACAGCGGGCACCGTGTGCGGCAACAGAAAGACAACGTTCCCAGCTGGGCTCAGCAAACCGACGGAGTTGTAATCATGTGTGTAAACAGCCTTTCAAAATATGTTTGTCTTTCTAGTATATATATGCAGGAAAAGTTCAATTCGGCACTAAAATGCTAGTTTTTATCGTCGGGAAAATTCAAGACATCTATAAGAAAAAGTTACAAAAAGATCTAAATATAATTTTTTTGCTAATATGCCTCCGTGCCCGCAGTATGAATGGCACTGTTATTTTTCCAACTAGGTTCTATGTAGCCTGAGGCTTCCCTCAAGGGGTCATAAGTGTACAGTATATACACTATGGTGACAAAAGATATGGACCCCACCACCACCACCAATGCTGTGCTGTCAGGCGAAGGGAATATGCAAATTAGGTGTATGAGCATTAGGTATAAAGGAGAGCATCACACAGATCCCAGTATAGAAGGCATCAGATGCCACCAGGTGTAGAGCTGACAACGGGGTCTGGTGGGGGGATGTCACCAGGTGAAGAGCTGACAACGGGGTCTGGTTGGGGAATGTCACCAGGTGTAGAGCTGACAACAGGATCTGGTGGGGGGATGTCACCAGGTGTAGAGCTGACAATGGGGTCTGGTGAGGGGATGTCACCAGGTGTAGAGCTGACAATGGGGTCTGGTGAGGGGATGTCACCAGGTGTAGAGCTGGCAACAGAGTCTGTTGGGGGATGTCACCAGGTGTAGAGCTGACAACGGGTTCTGGTGGTGGGATGTCACCAGGTGTAGAGTTGACAGCGGGGTCTGGTGGGGGGATGTCACCAGGCTTAAAGTTGACAATGGGGTCTGGTGGTGGGATTTCACCAGGTGTAGAGCTGACAACGGGGTCTGGTGGTGGGATGTCACCAAGTGTAGACCTAACAATGGTGTCTGGTGGTGGATGTCACCAGGTGTAGAGCTGGCAACAGGGTCTAGGGATGAGATGTCACCAGGTGTAGAGCTGACAATGAAGGTCTGGTGGTGGGATGTCACCAGGTGTAGAGCAGACAACAAAGTCTGGTGGGGGAATATCACCAGGTGTAGAGCTGGCAATGGGGTCTGGTGGGGGGGTGTCCCTAGGTGTAAAGCTGACAATAGGGTCTGGCGGGGGAATGTCACCAGGCTTAAAGTTGACAACGAGGTCTGTCGGTGGGATTTCACCAGGTGTAGAGCTGACAATGGGGTTTGGTGGTGAGATGTCACCAGGTGTAGAGCTGACAATGGGGTCTGGTGGTGGGATGTCACCAGGTGTAGAGCTGACAATAAAGTCTGGTGGGGGGATGTCACTGGGTAAAGAGCTGACAACGAGGTCTGGTGGTGGGATGCCACCAGGTGTAGAGCTGACAACGGGGACCGGACACTGCGGCTTCTTGACCTTCCAGAGTCCACCTACCCTGCGGTAGTACTCTGGTACAGCTCCATGTCTCTACCAACATGACTGAGCACCACGTCATACAGCACGCAGTGTTGAGGCTCGGTTTGAGGAGAAAAACATCTGCAAACTTCATTGGCAGTTCAAAGTCCCAATCTCAATCCCATCGAGTATTTTTGGGATGGACTAGAATGCTGTATCTGTGCACGGCCAACACATTTATCATCCTTCTGAGGAGTGAGCTGCCCCAGTGCTACTGGAGAGCTGGGTTTTCTTGTACCAGAGAGAGAGTGTGCAACTTGGATTCTTAGGGTGGTGCTATCCAGATTTTGCAGAGGGAGATCTGCCAATTGTCCAAGGGAACGACAGCTGTAATTACCAATTATAAGTGTCAATCGGTCACTAGCAAAACAGATTATTCTGACTTTAGTACTGTACAGCCTCCCTAAAGGTCCAGTGCTAATATATGTTCAGGGGACAGTGACTGCACATTTCAGATAGCAGATGTAGTCATTTTGTTTATACAAGGTTTCTGCAAGACTAAGTTACTTTAGAGGAGATTTCTATTTTAACCAACATTTCTGGAGCTTTTACCCCAGGCCTGAGTAAACCATTTATTAGTTGATAATTCTATATAGTGCATGCAATATTAAGTAGACCCTTTTTGTAGGGTACGGACCGTGTTATAACGTTAATAGACTGTTTGCGTTGTATCCAAATAATACTGTTGCATGTTATTGCCACATTATTCTTTACATTCAGGATAGCATTGTTTGTTCGGCTGAACTGGTGTGAATCCTAGTTAGGGGGCATGAGGTTCCTTGGTGGGCTTGTAGTTGAAAGTTCGACTGCTTGCCAATGCACACTCATCAGTTTTCGAGTCCACTGAACTCCCATGAATACATGGAGTGTTTTTCGAGTGAACACTTGCTGTTGCCGTCTCTCTCTAGTTTGATTGAACAGTCAAGTGTTGCAACAAGTGTATCTTCGAAGACCAGCCAGAGACTGTAGCAGTGAGTGTTCTTTCAAAGACCAGCATGGCCTGTTAAGTCGAGGATCGAGGATCGCTCACCTGCATTTTCAAGTACCAATGAGCTTTAAGTGGGAGGGCAAAATGTTCAAAAAAAAGCAGGAGCCAATCAACATTCAGTGGGAGGTGCCGGCCGACCAAGTGCACAAAGTGATAAAAGACAACCTTTCCACTGTTTACACCAGATGAAACATAATCAGCCAGGGACTATTTTTAGGGGAGCTGAAATGAAACAATCAGTGAAACGATTCTCACTTATTCCCCAGTTGGTGGCAGCGTTTTTGTAAAACTATCCCTCACATTCACTCAATCAAACGACTATTTGGGCAATAGTTGCTCCATGTAAAAGCCACTTTTAGTAGATTGCAACCACTGCTTCAGTGATTTTGTTTTCCGTCCTCCTGCATTCATCAAAAATGTCCTGAGGGATTGGATATGACAAAGAGATTCATTTGCATACCTGATTTCCCAGAGGAGCATTGCATGGCCTTATGTCTCCTTAACAGTTCCCTGCCCAACACACATCATAGGCCTCTCACCCAGCTAGCCAGAACCCTAATGTGTACCGATGAGGAGTAAGAACCCCAAAACAGCTGTCTGTACATGGATATTTTGGTCTTACTAATATCCTTGGCCTTGTTGCGTGCTCTATAATAAGGTTAGACACTGACCTATAGGTGACGCTGCATTGCAACATCTCTTATTTGCATACTACATTTCCCAGAGGAGCATTGCATGGACAACTCCGTATTCTTCATAAGGAGATATACAGCGACATTACAAAAGTCCTGGGACAATAGTAAGTACTCTGGTTATGAAGTGGCATTACCTCAGGGGACGGCTTGAAAACGTCCAAACCTGTATAAGTGGTCACTTGTGGTCTTATGAGTGAGGTTGAACACCAGCCAATGTGATCATGGAAAGGTTATAGCAGGTACCAGATGGATGGACTGTTCCATTTCCAAAATTGTGCAGACATTTAACATTCTTCGATCCACAGTGTCACATGAGTACTGGAAATACATCATAGAAGGCATCACCACCCACAGTGGACAGCGCAGTGGCCACCCACCAGTGCCAAATAATCACAATCGGCGACATCTGGCTGTAATTGTCTGAACAGACAAGTGACTCCATCAGAAATCAAATCCAAATTCATTGCAGAAGACCCCAGACATGGATCCTGCAGGTCAGTGCAGCTTCTTTAGCTTCCTCGGGATATGGGAGCAGCAGACCCACCAGAATGCCTTTGTTATCACCACAACACCAAACACAACACCTCACCTGTACTTATCAGGCTGCTTACTGGACCCTAGAAGACTGGCAACATGTTGCATGATCCAATGAATCTTGGTACCAATGGTTTCGGGCTGATGGTAGAGTTTGTGTGTGGCGCAGACCTTTGAAAGACATGGACCCCAATTGTCAACAATGCACTGTACAGGCTGGTGGTGGTTCCTTACTGGTGTGGAGTGTGAGCTTATGGCATGGGTTGGGTCTGCTTGTTGTCCTAAACCCATCATTGACAGGAGCTTGCTATGCTTGGTCACCATTTGCAGTCCTTCATGAACTTCATGTACCCCCACAATGATTGGATACTCCAACAAGATGATTCACCATGCCATGGGACCCTAGTTGTCCAGAACTGTTTGGAAGAGTATTCTGGAGAGTTCCTACAAATGGTGCAGTCGGCACGTTCACCGAACATAAGCCCAATCAAACATTTTTGGGATGTGGTGGAGAGGTCCATTCACACCTGAGATCCTGAACCTACAAATACCACAGAGCTGTGAGTGTCTAACCAGATGGTTCAACATCCCTCCAGATGCCTTCCATCCACTTGTGAAATTGATGCCATGTTGAGTTGCTGCACTTCACTGGACTAGAGGGGTCCTACATGATATTAGTTCCTGTCTAGTGACTTTTGGCATGTCAGTGTAGTACTCAAGTAGCTTGAAAGAATGAGTCCCTGTCTTATGCACCACCCCTAAATGCAGCTATAGGAGGTGCAGAGATACCAGCCATACCCCGGCACCACAAAAGTAGCCACCACTGCTACTGTAGGTGGGAGGACAGACTTGGGCCTGAGGAGCTTCGAGTTACACCTCCGGCACTGCTCTACCAGTTTTGCCCACTATATCCCTTTAAATACATATATCTGCATGTGCTTGTATCTCTTCTAATATTGTAGGAGTGCGTCCTCATATATTTCATCAGCTCCGACAATGAGGAACCCTGATCTGATTACGTCGCCGCAAGTTATATTCTACCTGTGGATATAAGAAGATGAATGCTGTCATCTGTGTACGTGGGAAGACATTATTATCAAGAGACGTTTGTATTTATTTTCATAAAGCCCCTTTTACATCTCACCGCGGACGTCTCCATCCCCGCTCGTTGGCTGCGCAATTGTAATCCAGTTTGGAAAGAATAATGCTGTATGCTTATGACTTCTTGGCAAACAAAGCCGTAATTTGTTTTCCTAGGTGCACATTACCAGCCAGGGCTCAGGTGGTTAAACTGAGACATGAAAAATACATGGCGCATTTACCTTCCTAAATGGAATCACGTAATCGCATTTCAGGCCATCTTACCTTTCTCACATACACTTTCAGGAGATTAATATCTCGTTAGATTTCACTCACATGATCACTTGCCATTTAGCTAAATTTGTCCTGACTAGAACCTGCGTGGCGCAGGGTTGAGCCCAAAGGACGCATTACCAGTCGTTGCCTCCGGTCGTTTTCCTCTCATTAAAAGTTGATACTTCTCACAAATTACACTCCTGCTCGTTCGGATATTGTGTTGTGTTACACTATTAAAAATATTTAAAAAATATTAGAAGTTTGGTTTTTCCTGCCGCTCACGTGCAACACAAAGGTAAAACATATCAATGGCGTCTTCCAGTTATGTATAATGATGTCAGACACAAGATGGGGGAGGGGAGGTGGGGGCGGGGGGGCAACGATCCTGCAGTATATCAAATATGTAGTGATGGCCCATTTGTCTGCTATCCAAAGCAATTTTTTATTTTTTTCAGTAAAATCTTGAGAGGTACTTGAAGAAAAAGGCTGGAGGTGGAGGAGGTGAGATGTGACACCACCTACAGACTTCGATGGGAGATTGTTATAGACATGCTCTGTGACCTGTGCATGGAGGGGGAGGATGTGAGCTGCGACATCACCTGTAGACCTCTATCGTAGATTCTTGTTGGTATACTTTGTGACCTGTGCAGAGAGGGTGAGGAGGTGAGCTGTGACAGCACCTATAGACTTCTAGGGCAGAGTGTTATGGCCATGCTCTGTGATTTCGGTATAGGAGGGGGTGAGTTGTAACATCCCCTATTGTGAATGGTGGATCCTGTGTTATCTATATATAGGTGTAATCCTGCCTGTGATGATAATGAGATGATGCCTGAAAAGTTTCCTCTACAGTACAGGAAATGCTTAGTGGTCAGTGTGGGAACTGCAGGATTGTTTTAAAATATACATTGTCGCATTGAAAATTTAAAAAAAAATCACCAAATGTTATTAAAAAATATGTTTATGATAGAAATGATTTATACAAGAGGTTATTTTCTGATGACATGACCCCTTTAAATAGCAGAACATTAAGAGTATAGGAACCTATAGGTGGCACTAGAGAGAGAGTCTCCTTGCTCTGGAGGAGAACTAATTTGCATACTTTTCCCCATGAAGCACTGCCTGGAAGACTCTCTGCCAGCAGGATCTCCTCAAGGGGAATCAGTAGCTTCCAAGGAAAAAGCCCATTAACTTGAATAGAAGGTATTTTGAGTTTGAATTTTCCAAGTAGACCTATTCCACCTCTGTTACGTGGCTTAAGAGGGTACAAGGACCCCTGTTGTGGGCAAATAAGAATTTCCATGAGTAATGTCTCATTTTCCCCCTCCAGTTTTGCAGTGCGGCTCGCAGTTCTTTAAGAGATACATGAGAAATAGGTTTATAACCTGAAACGTGTGAAATCTTCTGGGCTACCTGATGATTTGCAGGCAGATGCAGTGAGAACTTTTTCTTCAGCCGCCTTGGTGAGTTGCAGTCACATAAATGTGCTTTTATCAAGGTTACCAGGAGTAGTGACAGCAGGTTTACAGATTTTAGCACCGCCGGCTTCTGGTGGAAACTGCATTTCTAGCTAAAAAACACACCTTCAGCTTCATTAAATCCACCGGCGCCATCGACTCACTGATCTCTTCCAGACTCTTAAACACCGAGTCTAAGGAATGCTAACAACAGTTTTTAGTGATAACGGATAATAAAACACAAATCCTGGGAAATGATCCTCAAGTGCTGCAATTAAACCGATGCTGATAATGTAATATCACAGTATTTGCATGTAGATATGGCGGGACGAGGCGGGGAGAAATGAGCCAAAATAACACTGAAGATCATTGACTCCTGTATGTTGTATGGAATGTTCTATGCATGCAAAGAGTAATAAAGCAACAGCCCCCCCGATGGATTATCACCCAACTGTAATGTGAGGCAAGACAGTCAGCGCAGCACAAAGACGCTTTACTGTACATATCATACATGCTTTGCTCCATAGGAGGGCGATAAAACTACAAATGTTGCAAAAGGTCCCGAATAACTATAAAGGGTACTATTGCATGCTCACTGCAGTCCCAAAAAACACAACAGGGCCTAACCTCACAAGGATTCTGCCTATGATGGGTCCAGGGCTATGGCAGTGATGCCTTCTCAAGGGCCATTACTCTGGCTTGGTCTACAGGCTTTCATGACACACGTGGCTCATGGTCAGCCTGGCATGCACTCTGTGAGCTGACCCATGATAGGCTCTTTTCTTTTTCCCAGATGAGTACTCTCTCGAGGTCATTCTCACCATGCCCTTCAGATCCTGCCGTGTATCCTGGCTAGCCACCACTAAAATCTACAATCCTACTGTTCTGCTGTACCGTCTCTCACCTGCACTCACCGCCATCTTTCTATGAACCTAGTCATTGCAAGGAGGGAGCCTCCCCTTCTCTTATTCGCTGATACACAGTTGCTTGACTAAACGGCATAACTAATACTGTACTCTGAATGCAAATGGTGATGCTCTACCCACATCACCAGCACGTGACATGGGGGTTGCCATAATGATGCCCCAGGGCTGATAATGTGTAACTGGGGTAACATGTTATTTAGCCCCTGGTGGCTAAATGGTACCAGCCCATATGTCCAACTTGTTGGTGATGTAACTAATGTGTATGTATACAATTTGTGTTTTCCCCCTTTTGTTTGCATTATTTTGTTATGCAGCAGGATCACAAGTGTCCATGGAAAGAAGAAGGATCATAGGTGTATCGAGAAAAGAAGGAGGATCATAGGTGTCCGGAGAAAGAAGGAGGTTCATAGGTTTCTGGGGAAAGAAGGAGGAGGATCATAGCTGTCTGGGGAAAGAAGAAGGAGGATCACAGGTATCCACGAAAAGAAGAGGGAGGATCACAAGTCTCCAGGGAAAGAAGAAGGAGGATCACAGGTCTTCAGGGAAAGAAGAAGGATCATAGGTGCCTGGGGAAAGAAGGAGGAGGATCATAAATGTCCGGGGAAAGAAGGAGGGTCACAGGTGTCCAAGGAAAGTAGGATAACAGATGTCCGAGGAAATAAAGAGGATGTTTATAGGTGTCCAGGAAAAGATGGAGGATCATAGGTGTGTGCGGAAATAAGCAGGAGGATCATAGGTGTCCGAGAAAAGAAGAAAGATCATAGGTGTCCAAGAAAAGAAGAAGGATCATAGGTGTCTGAGGAAAGAAGAAGGATCATAGGTGTCCGAGGAAAGAAGGAGGAGGATAATAGTTGTTCGGGAAAAGAAGGAGGATCATAGGTGTCCGGGGAAAGAAGGAGGATCATAGGTGTCCGGGGAAAGAAGGAGGATCATAGGTGTCCGGGCAAAGAAGGAGGATCATAGGTGTCTGCAGAAAGAAGACGGATCACAAGTGTCTGGAGAAAGAAGGAGGATCACAGGTGTCAGAGGCAAGAAGAGGGATCATAGGTGTCCAAGGAAAGTAGAATCACAGATGTCAGAGGAAATAAGGATGATGTTTATAGGTGACCAGGAAAAGAAGGAGGATCATAGGTGTCTGGGGAAAGAAGAAGGATCATAGGTATCTGAGGAAAGAAGATGGATTATAGGTGTCCGATGAAAGAAGGAGGAGGATCATAGGTGTCTGGGGAAAGAAGAAAGAGGATCATAGGTGTGTGTCCTGGGAAAGAAGAAGGAGGATCACAGGTCTCCATGGAAAGAAGAGGGAGGATCACAAGTCTCCATGGAAAAAATAAGGAGTATCACAGGTCTTCAGGGAAAGAAGGAGGAGGATCATAGGTGTCTGGGGAAAGAAGGAGGAGGATCAGAGGTGTCCGAGGAAGGAAGAAGAAGGATCATAGGTGTCCGGGGAAAGAAGGAGGATCATAGGTGTCTGCAGAAAGAAGGCCTGATCCATAAAATAGATCTGTTGATTTGGTGGCACAAGGAGCACCTGAGACAATCAATGCATCTAAACTTACACTTAGGTCCTCCCACTGTTTTTGGTTGACTGTGATTGAGGCATCTATGGATGTGGTGTATCCAACTTGCATAATCTGTGTCTCCTTACAGTTAATCCATACACCATCACCATTCCAGAGCCAATACTGTTTGGTAGAGCTTCGGGAGCGGTGGTGTGAGGGGAGCTAGATCATCCTCAGAGTCCAAGTCCGTAAACCGTTGTAGTGGGTTACATAATTACTACTGAAATTACAGAAGAATCAAATCTATGCATCTAGGAAGAGGCTTGACTTGATAGATGCTGGACCCCCAACTATAAGACTTCATTGATAGTCCTGGTCTCCTCATATGGGCAAGAGAAACCTTATAGGCCCCTAATGTTCCAGGGCCCGGGTGCAACTGCATCCTCTGCTCTCAGCATAGTTATTCCGCTGCTTTAAGGACTCATTAGTTCAGAATTGGACAACTAACAAAGCAGAATTGACAGATAGAAACCTATGTATTCCCGTTATTATGGCACATGTAAGTAGAGGCCCCCATAGACCTCTAAATAGTACACTAGTTTGTATGAGGCCTTATAGGAATATCAGCGAGCCTCGCGCCTCTGTCCTGCTGCTACCTTTGACTATACCCCAGATAATGCCTTACGTTTGGACAGGTCATTCGATTTATTCACAGTCTATTTCCTTATTGAAGCACCGTCAGTCTCGTGTCTTTCCTCTGCTAGAAATGTCACATCACCTGGGATGGTCGGCTGTCAGGATGAAGGCGGACGCTATTTGACATGGGAGCGCCGGGCGGATTGTCCGGGAGGAGTACTGATAATGAGGGCATTCGAGGATGTTGTTATCTCAACAAGTGTTGCTCCAGGATCACCTTCTACTGACTTTATGTAAAACGTTATAGACCAACATCTAATCGTCTCGTATATCCGTATTAACCCCTTAGTGAACGGCTTTTTGTGGGACGAGTTGTATATTTTACTGGCCGCACTCCGGGGTCCATATAGTGTGTTGTAGAACTTTTACATTTTTGGGGGGCAGAGATGGAAAAACCCAGAAATTCCGCCATTGTTTTTGGGTTTTGTTTTAACAATGTTCACCATTTGGCAAAAATAACCGGATAACTTTCCTACCGTTTGAGGTACATGTGACTTTTAGATTGTTTTTTATTATTTTTTTCAGAGGTGAACAAAAGAAAAATGGCAATTCTGGCATTACTTATTAAATTACTTTAACCCCTTAATGACATGGCCTATTTTGGCGTTGAGGACCAAGCGATTTTTTGGTATTTTTCCATCTCCATTTTTCAAAAGCCATAACTTTTTTATTTTTCCGTGGACGCGGCCGTGTAAGGGCTTGTTTTTTGCGTGGCGATCTGTAGTTTTTATCGGTGCCACTTTTGGGTATATAGACAATATCGTAAATTTTTTTTTTTTTTTTTTTAATGATAACAGGGAGAGAAAACGCATCAATTCTGCCATAGATTTTTTTTTTTTTACAGCGTTAATCATGCAGCATAAATGACACACTAAAATTTTTCTGCGGGTCGGTACGGTAACAACGATACCAAAATTGTTATATTTTTTTTAGGTTTTTACACTTTTTTGCAATAAAACTCCCTTTTTTTGGAAATCTTTTTTTTTTCTCTATAGCTGCATTCAAAGTCCTGTAACTTTCTTATTTTTCTATGTACGGAGCTCTTTAAGGGCTTATTTTTTGCGAGACGAGCTGTAGTTTTTATTGGTACCATTTTGGGAAATGTACGGCTTTTTTGATCACTTTTATTGCATTTTTTGTGAGGCAAAATGCTAAAAATTAGCATTTTGCCTCTGTTGTTTAGCGTTTTTTTTTACGCTTTTTGTCGTACAAAATAAAAAGCATGTTCAACTTTTTGTACACGTCGTTACGGACGCGTCAATACCCAATATGTGGGGTTTTAGTTTTTTTTCCCTTTTTTTATGCTAATATTAGAAAAAGCATAAAAAAGGGGTTTTTTACATTTTTTTTTTTACATTTTTCTTTTTTTTACACTTTTCTTTTCTTTTTTTTATACTATTTGAGTCCCTCTGAGGGACTTACATCACTGTGCCTATGATCGCTGTCATAAGGCATGGCAGAGCTACTGCTCTGCCATGCCTTATCGCTTGTACAGCGATTATAGGCACAGGCAATACAGGACGCCAGTGTCTGGCGTCCTGTTGCCATGGTGACAGGCCGGGCTCTCGCGATAACATCGCGAGTTCCGGCCGGAGACACACAGGGATCGCGATCCCTCTGTGAACTCTTTCCCTGCCGCGATCTACTTAGATCGCGGCAGGGAAGGGGTTAACAGCGGCGGGCGCATCTCCGATGTCCCCCCGCTGTTGGAGCGGGACGCCGGCTGTGACTGACAGCCGGCTCCCGCTGCGGGATAGCGCGGGATCACATGTGATCCCGTGCTATCTCCAGGACGTACCAGGTACGTCATGTTGCGGGAAGTACCAGGCTGCCATGACGTACCAGGTACGTCCAGGAGCGGGAAGGAGTTAATGGCGTTTAGCATGCACGATAAATAACAATGTTTGGGTCATTGCGAGCGCCGTAATACCGATTATGTGCTGCTTAAAAAAAAAAAAACAAGTTTGGTATTTTATCTATTTAAAAACATTTTTTGGGGGGGAAAATGTGTATTTTTTTAAATTGGATCTTTTTTTCTTCAAATTGAACTTAAAAAAAAAAATTTTGACACAATTTTTTTAGTCTTTGAAGGGGACTTGAATATGTGATCATTGGATCGCTGGGATAGTACACTGCATTACTTATGTAGGGCATTATACTAAGCCTATGACATCACCCTATTAGACTCTTAGAGGCTGGGTCTAATAGACTGAGTTACATGCTAAACATGAAGACTTTTGTCAGGCTTCTGGCTGCCATGGGAACTTATTGGTACCCTGTGATCAAACTGCGGGGTGCCTATGGGTGACAGAAAGAGTCCCATCCACCTGTTATTTGCTTACATGCTGTAGTTGCTATTGATTATGTGACATGTAAGGAGTTAAGCTGCTGGGATCTGAGGTTTCCCCATTCCTGACAGTTACAGCAGGAGCTGGGCTGTCAGTAATCATCCATGATAGCACCTTAAAAAGATGTATCTGCAGGTTTAAAGCCCATCAGTGAGGTCAATAAAATGGTGTATTGGCGGGCACTAAGGGGTAAGGAACACTCCGGGTTAAACTGAATGTGTTATGCTTAATGCAGGGCCTGGAGTGGGGCATGACATAGGGACTGTCTTTTTGGCCAACCTAACATTCTGCATTATGTGCATTTGGGCAGCACAGGAAGCACATCCCCACCTACTTGTGTAGTGGCTGAGATATGTCTACAAATGTATCAATTTATGTCCTGTGATGTGGTATGCTAAAGACTATAAGTATCAGTGTTTAGAGTGAGAAAAAGTATCCATCCCGAGTGAGAGTGTCTGCCACATGGGGGTACCTTTAACCCTCATGTGGTGAAGAGGATGGAAGAGGAAGAAAGGTTTCCTGAGGACCCTGATGCCAGGAGCCAAAAGACAGTAAGGAGAAAGAAAGAGAGAGAGTGAGAGAGAGAGAGAGAGAGAGAATGTGAGGAGTAAAGAATGCCAAGACCACCGTGCAGAGGTACTGTGTTAAAAGAGTGTCTGTGGAGAGCCTGCCCCTTCTCCTTCCAAGAGTGGCACCATACAGATAACAAGGACTGTAGGGTTGATATCATCCTGAGAAAATTCCCCTTCTTTGAGAAAATTCCCCTTCCAGGAGCAGTATCATACAGATAACAAGGATGGTAAGACCGGCATCATCCTGAGTTCCTCCCTGACCTCCTTTATTCTGTCTTACCTGCACCCATGTGTTCTTGAATTGTAAAGTGTTAAAGTTTTACAGTAAAGTTTTGCCAGGCCCTGACCGTTCCCAGGGACTGAGGTACTTAAGCACAAAAACATGTGTGAATTCTCTTTATTATCGCCGAGGGCCATTCTGGTGAGTAAAGGGACGGTGGCGTCACGTGACAACCTGTATTCCTGTTATATGTATATTAGCCATCCCTCTACTAGGGGTGTCCGGAAGAGGCCCAGCAATGCTCTGGCTGAGGCTTCGTGTGTCTCTCTGTGGAGGAGTCTGGTAAGTGCCACCGTGACAAGTGACAGCTGTACCCTTCCAGCTCCTCAGCGTACGCCTCGTGTGCTGAGCTACCATATGAGATGCTGCATTTGCCCCGTTGATTTTCCTGGTCCCTGGCCTGTGCCCCTCAACCCTTTTTCTTATCTCTATATATAAGGACATCCACAGTGAATGACCCTGAGAGCAGAGGTAGCCCTAAACAGAGATATAGCGTCCTCTTTAAGACTCCATAGTAGGTAATGATACTGTGGCTGTGATATCACAGGATCCCAAGTCACAGACTGCTGATGGAATAAGTGGATAGGAAAAGAGAGGCAGAGCAATGGGTTGGACCCGGAAGTGCAGTAACTTGGTTACAATCATAGGTTTTGCCGACCTACTACTGCTGGTGAACCATGGGTGCCATCAGCCTCAATGTATAGAACAAGAAAGGAAAGAAATGCCATGACTTTCGCGTGACCTGTCAGGCGTTATTGGTATATAAATCAGAGATGCCGTGGATTCAAAACAAGGAGTAACTTTATTCAGAACTAGCATGTAAAAAGTTTCGATGCTTGGGCCTCTTCATCAGAAACCTGGATAGAGATATTTGGCAGTGAATGTAATCTTCACGTTTCTGAAGCTTAAAATGGATCATGATCATTGGTGGCTAACGGTACCAACATGTCAAGTCCCTGATGGACATGTGTTGGTACTGCTGGCCAGTGCCACCCATCATCATACCCTTTACTGTAAGCTTAAAGGGGTTGTCCCGCGCCGAAACGGGTTTTTTTTTTTTTCAACCCCCCCCCTGTTCGGCGCGAGACAACCCCGATGCAGGGAAGTAAAGAAAGTTTACCGGAGCGCTTACCTTAATCCCCGCGCTCCGGTGACTTCAATACTTACCGCTGAAGATGGCCGCCGGGATCCTCTGTCTTCGTGGACCGCAGCTCTTCTGTGCGGTCCACTGCCGATTCCAGCCTCCTGATTGGCTGGAATCGGCACGTGACGGGGCGGAGCTACATGGAGCCGCTCTCTGGCACGAGCGGCTCCATAGAAGACTGCTGAAGACCCGGACTGCGCAAGCGCGGCTAATTTGGCCATCGGAGGCCAAAAATTAGTCGGCACCATGGAGACGAGGACGCTAGCAACGGAGCAGGTAAGTAAAAAACTTTTTATAACTTCTGTATGGCTCATAATTAATGCACAATGTATATTACAAAGTGCATTATTATGGCCATACAGAAGTGTATAGACCCACTTGCTGCCTCGGGACAACCCCTTTAATGGGGCCCTCTATAAGTATGAATATATTTGTCTTGTGCATTTGTATTGTCATTGTCTTCTATATGTGTGAATTTGATGTGTATTGCATCTCTGTAGCCCTGAATAGGTTAGCGTCTGGATTATGTCTGAGAAATGTATCTTGTTGTGTGTCACATGATCATATTTTATATATGTGTATGCAAGGTGTAGTGCAAGAGTCTTCTTGCAAAAGTCAGTCTGCAAGTCAGTCTATGCAAGTGAGCTATGGAGAGAAGTTCTGCCGAGCAGGAAAAACTGTTCCTCGTCTTGTGGGGAGCCCCAGGATGGAAGAGGCTGAGCGATGGCCTGATGTGTACCCTGGGCCCAATTCACCCAAGCCTTTTTCACTGTTAATATGGAGGACTGAGAGAGAGTGAGAGGAACTGCCAGGCAGAGCTGAGTGTTGCTTCCAAATGTGAGTGGCCGGGAGCAGAGCCCCACAGATAACTGGGACTGTGGACTTGTATGTCATCCTATGAATCCTCCGTCACACCACTATTTTGTCCGCACCGGTGTCCTGCTGGCTGATGTTAAGTTTAGACTGTAACAGTTTATTGGAGTAAATGAGCTCTACCGTTCCGGGTTTTGCTTAGAAAGTTATCCCTGTGTGTACTACTATTTATTTTCCAACTTCTGCGTGCACTGTAGAGGACGGAATGGTGGCATCACGAGTGAAAAGGACTTAAGGTAAACCACACATTAGGTTTCTCCCGTGAAACTCCCACAGCCGTAGGTTGGTCGGGTCCCTTGCTATCCCCAGGGGAGAAGGTGGTAGAGCCCAGTGACAAGGCCTCAATGTACCCCGCTATCTTCTCGGCTGGGGGCCCGCTCCCCTGACGCTGCAGGACCATAAGAAATAGAATCACCAGCAAATATTTCTGTCCAGCTCTCTGATGAAGAGGTCTAAGTCTCGGCTCGCATTACCTGCTGGTTTTACATTCTGGTATTGAATATCTTCTAATCTATGACACCTCTGAGGCCCGGCTCGCATGAGCGCGTTGGTACAGCGAATTCCGCGCATGGGTCTTGCGAGCGTAATACACTTTACCAATCTGCCATTGGCGACCATGTTGCCACTGACAAGACTGGCACAAAATGCCTTCGCAAAAAAAATAGCAGCATGTCCTATCTTGGTGCGAATTACACAGCAGACATGCCAAGATTGTACATGCGATGAGCGGCTCGCAGCCAGTTCACAATGCCGTTGTGTAATGACTGCATGCCGCACGCACATATCTCGCAGCCTGCATGCTGCGAGATACGCTCGTGTGTCCCAGCCTTATTTGTATATGAGTCATGCCTGATAGATGCCGCTGAAGCCCTGGCATTTCTTTATAGACTGTTGATGACTTCATCAGAGAGTTATTGATGTCACAGAGGTGATGAGGTCATAATGACATCGTCTACGTTCTCTTTAAAGGCGTAATACCCCAATGGACTTTTATTATCTATCCACAAGATATGTGATGGAGGTCTGATCAGTGAGGGGGGTGTCACTACTGAGACCCCCACTGCTCCTGAGAACAGAAGTCCCACATCCCCGTCTCATGACTGCGGGCTCACTAAACCCACTGACAGTGACATCAGATGGGATGCAGCGGCGGTCGCACATGCGCACAACCATTAATTCCAATGGGGCTAAAAGAAATAGCTGAGTAGAAGCGCTCCATTGAAAATGAATGGAATGGCTCCATGCACGTGTAACTTTCGCACCCTTTAATCTGACATCACTGCAGCTTTGGTACTGCCCCTTTAAGGCCATAAAGGTGGGGTGACATTACGGCTCACGAGATGCATTTACTGCTCATTTCTTATTTTAGGGGTGCAGTAAATGCTTTTTCCTGACTCTTCATTTCCTTTTACTCTATCTGTACAGAACTCCCTCGGCGGCTCCTAATAACGCTATAATGTACAGTACGGTTTCCGTCCAGCTACTCTGCATATATAATACATAAGTTATGCTAATATATGTAGAAACGACTTAGCCTTGTATATGGGCGCCGCTCTCCTCCGTGACTTCTAATGTTCTTCCACTTTACCGCCGGGACTACTCCGTCTCCTAGACTGACATCCTCTTACGCTACAACTTGTTGAGAAGCTGCCACTTTGTTTGGAAGCAGCTTGCAGCCTTTTCTAATGGCCAGAGCTGCGATCTCCTGATAAGCCGTTGCTGAGAGGCACCAGGACCCGAGCGATACCTCCGGCTGATGTATGGCCAGCAATTACACAGATGTACGTCCGAGGCGAGCCCAGCAACGTGGAATACAAGCTGCATATGGAATACATATTGCACACTTAAATAGTAATTATATGGTTGAGCACAGCGGCGGCACACCTGTACATGTAAGGCATGCGAGGCCAGACATCTGTCCGCATCCACCTGCCAGGCACCTGTTCTGCTATTTCAATGTCATTTGATTACTTGAGATGTAGAGCCTCTTGGAGGGTAATGAGTGATTTTACATTCTACATGATTGAAAACAGGTGTTCGAGGAGACGCAATGGTAGGCATGAATAATTCAGCTTCTATAGAATATGTTGTTCCAACATGGCAGCGCTCTCCGGCAGACATGGCGGCGCAGGCAGCGACAGCGTCCTCGGGGACGGGAGGCAGCGTTATCAGCCGCACATCATACCCATAGTTACAGATGTGAAGGGGCATGAGAGCTGTATACTGCTGTGTACTTGTCATGGGCAGAGGTCCGACGAGTCATGGTGCTGAACGCTGCAAGAACATGCAGTATTACATGTAACACCGCACATCATGTGAGAAGATACTGTATACTGTCATACAACTACCAGTGCTATACACTGTCATACAACTACCTGTGCTATATACTGTCATACATCCACCATTACTATATACTGTCATACATCCACCAGTACTATATACTGTCATACATCCACCAGTACTGAATATTATTATACATCCACCAGTACTATATACTGTCATACATCCACCAGTATTATATATTGTCATACATCCACCAGTACTATATATTGTCATACATCCACCAGTACTATATACTGTCATACATCTACCAGTACTGAATATTATTATACATCCACCAGTACTATATACTGTCATACATCCACCAGTGCTATATACTGTCATACATCCACCAGTACTATATACTGTCATACATCTACCAGTACTGAATATTATTATACATCCACCAGTGCTATATACTGTCATACATCCACCAGTACTATATACTGTCATACATCTACCAGTACTGAATATTATTATACATCCACCAGTACTATTTACTGTCATACATCCACCAGTACTATTTACTGTCATACATCCACCAGTACTATAAATTGTCATACATCCACCAGTACTATATAATGTCATACATCCACCAGTACTATATATTGTCATACCTCCACCAGTACTGTATATTATCATACATCCACCTGTACTATATACTGTGATACATCCACCAGTACTATATACTGTCATACATCCACCAGTACTATATACTGTCATACATCCACGAGTACTATATACTGTCATACATCCACCAGTACTATATACTATCATACATCTACCAGTACTATATACTGTCATACATCCACCAGTATCGTCATACATCCACCAGTACTATATATTGTCATACATCCACCAGTACTATATACTATCATACATCCACCAGTACTATATACTGTCATACATCCACTGGTATTATATACTGTCATACATCCACCAGTACTATATATTATCATACATCCACCAGTACTATATACTGTCATACATCTACCAGTGCTATATACTGTCATACATCCACCAGTACTATATACTGCCATACATCCACCAGTACTATATACTATCATACATCGACCGGTACTATATACTATCATACATCCACCAGTACTATATATTGTCATACATCTACCAGTGCTATATACTGTCATACATCCACCAGTACTATATACTGCCATACATCCACCAGTACTATAGACTATCATACATCGACCGGTACTATATACTGTCATACATCCACCAGTACTATATACTATCATACATCGACCGGTACTATATACTGTCATAAATCCACCAGTACTATATACTATCATACATCGACCAGTACTATATACTGTCATACATCCACCAGTACTATTTACTGATATACATCCACCAGTACTATATACTGTCATACATCGACCAGTACTATATATTGTCTTACCTCCACCAGTACTGTATATTGTCATACATCTACCAGTACTGTATACTGTCATACATCCACCTCTACTATATACTGTGATACATCCACCAGTACTATATACTGTTATACATCCACCAGTACTGAATATTATTATACATCCACCAGTTCTATATACTGTCATACATCCACCAGTACTATATACTGTCATACATCCACCAGTACTATATATTGTCATACATCCACCTGTACTATATATTGTCATACATCCACCAGTACTGTATACTATCATACATCCACTAGTACTATATACTGTCATACATCCACCAGTACTATATACTGTCATACATCCACCTGTACTATATACTGTCATACATCCACCAGTACTATATATTGTCATACATCCACCTGTACTATATACTGTCATACATCCACCAGTACTATATATTGTCATACATCCACCAGTACTATATACTGTCATACATCCACCATTACTATATACTGTCATACATCCACCAGTACTATATACTATCATACATCCACCAGTACTATATACTGTCATACATCCACCAGTACTATATACTGTCATACATCCACCGGTACTATATACTGTCATACATCGGCCAGTACTGTATATTGTCATACATCTACCAGTACTGTATACTGTCATACATCCACCTGTACTATATACTGTGATACATCCACCAGTACTATATACTGTCATACATCCACCAGTACTATATATTGTCATACATCCACCAGTACTATATACTATTATACATCCACCTGTACTATATACTGTCATACATCCACCATTACTATATACTGTCATACATCCACCAGTACTATATACTATCATACATCCACCAGTACTATATACTGTCATACATCCACCAGTACTATATACTGTCATACATCCACCGGTACTATATACTGTCATACATCGGCCAGTACTATATATTGTCATACCTCCACCAGTACTGTATATTGTCATACATCCACCTGTACTATATACTGTGATACATCCACCAGTACTATATACTGTCATACATCCACCAGTACTGAATATTATTATACATCCACCAGTTCTATATACTGTCATACATCCACCAGTACTGTATACTGTCATACATCCACTAGTACTATATACTGTCATACATCCACCTGTACTATATATTGTCATACATCCACCAGTACTGTATATTGTCATACATCTACCAGTACTATATACTGTCATACATCCACCTGTACTATATACTGTCATACATCCACCAGTACTATATATTGTCATACATCCACCAGTACTATATACTGTCATACATCCACCAGTACTATATATTGTCATACCTCCACCAGTACTGTATATTGTCATACATCTACCAGTACTGTATACTGTCATACATCCACCTGTACTATATACTGTGATACATCCACCAGTACTATATACTGTCATACATCCACCAGTACTATATATTGTCATACATCCACCAGTACTATATACTGTCATACATCCACCATTACTATATACTGTCATACATCCACCAGTACTATATACTATCATACATCCACCAGTACTATATACTGTCATACATCCACCGGTACTATATACTGTCATACATCCACCGGTACTATATACTGTCATACATCCACCAGTACTATATATTGTCATACATCCACCAGTACTGAATATTATTTTACATCCACCAGTACTGTATATTGTCATACATCCACCAGTACTATATACTGTCATACATCTACCAGTGCTATATACTGTCATACATCCACCAGTACTATATACTGTCATACATCCACCTGTACTATATACTGTCATACATCCACCAGTACTATATACTGTCATACATCCACCAGTACTATATATTGTCATACATCCACCAGTACTATATATTGTCATACATCTACCAGTACTATATACTGTCATACATCCACCAGTACTATATACTGTCATACATCCACCTGTACTATATACTGTCATACATCCACCAGTACTATATACTGTCATACATCCACCAGTACTATATATTGTCATACATCCACCAGTACTATATACTGTCATACATCCACCAGTACTATTTACTGTCATACATCCACCAGTACTATATACTGTCATACATCGACCAGTACTATATATTGTCATACCTCCACCAGTACTGTATATTGTCATACATCTACCAGTACTGTATACTGTCATACATCCACCTGTACTATATACTGTGATACATCCACCAGTACTATATACTGTCATACATCCACCAGTACTGAATATTATTATACATCCACCAGTTCTATATACAGTCATACATCCACCAGTACTGTATACTATCATACATCCACTAGTACTATATACTGTCATACATCCACCAGTACTATATGCTGTCATACATCCACCTGTACTATATATTGTCATACATACACCAGTACTGTATATTGTCATACATCTACCAGTACTATATACTATCATACATCCACCTGTACTATATACTGTCATACATCCACCAGTACTATATATTGTCATACATCCACCAGTACTATATACTATCATACATCCACCCGTACTATATATTGTCATACCTCCACCAGTACTGTATATTGTCATACATCTACCAGTACTGTATACTGTCATACATCCACCTGTACTATATACGGTGATACATCCACCAGTACTATATACTGTCATACATCCACCAGTACTATATATTGTCATACATCCACCAGTACTATATACTGTCATACATCCACCATTACTATATACTGTCATACATCCACCATTACTATATACTGTCATACATCCACCAGTACTATATACTATCATACATCCACCAGTACTATATACTGTCATACATCCACCGGTACTATATACTGTCATACATCCACCGGTACTATATACTGTCATACATCCACTAGTAATATATATTGTCATACATCCACCAGTACTGAATATTATTTTACATCCACCAGTACTGTATATTGTCATACATCCACCAGTACTATATACTGTCATACATCTACCAGTGCTATATACTGTCATACATCCACCAGTACTATATACTGTCATACATCCACCAGTACTATATATTGTCATACATCCACCAGTACTATATATTGTCATACATCTACCAGTACTATATACTGTCATACATCCACCAGTACTATATACTGTTATACATCCACCTGTACTATATACTGTCATACATCCACCAGTACTATATATTGTCATTCATCCACCAGTACTATATATTGTCATACATCCACCTGTACTATATACTGTCATACATCCACCTGTACTATATATTATTATACATCCACCCGTACTATAAAGTGTACGGCTTGTTGTCCCGCTGCCGGGGGCGCGGTGCCTGGACGGTGGGCGCTGGTGGCGCGCGCGCACCTGTGAGTGCAGCTGCCGTGCACAAGCTCCCTATTATTTTGTTCTGTTGAGAGTTGGCTGTCTCCCTCTCTCCACCCCTGGGTGGAGGCTTTTGTTTAAAGGTCAGGAGAGACTGGCATTCACTGCCAGTTATTGGTTTCCCTCAGTGTGCTAGCTAGTCTGCCTCTGTTGGGCTCCTGCCTCTGTCATCTTGTCTGCTATACTTGCTTTTATTTGCCAGGTTTTTCCATCTGCCTCAGTTCTGCTTAGTATTGCTCGTGTTGGTGATTTACATGTGCTTTTCTGTCAGTATTCTATCCTTTGCATCCAGGTACGCCAGCATCCCTTTTTTGGTCCCTAGTGAGAGTAGGGATCGCCACCCAGTTGTCCTCCTGGGGTAAGCCAGGAGTGGAAGCAAGTAGGCAGGTACAGGGGTTGTGGGTGAGATCTAGGGCACCCGGGCTGGCGTATCAAGGGTAGTATACCGTAATATAAGTGGCCCTTAAAATTGCTCTCCAATGGAGGCCATGAGTACCATCGCAAGTCAGTTGCAGGATTTATTGGTCGTGATCCAAGACCTGTCTGGTCGTATGGTGGCCCAGGAGCAGCGTGAGTTAGTGCATGTTTCTACCACTCCTTCTATTCCTGATCCCAAGTGTCCGCTTCCTGAGGTATTTTCAGGGGAGAGGAGCAAGTTTTTTGTTTTTCAGCAGGCATGTAGATTGTATTTTCGGTTGCAGCCCCGCTCCTCCGGCTCAGAATCCCAGAAAGTTGGATTGATTATGTGCTTACTGCGGGGTCCCCCCCAGACATGGGCCTACTCCTTACCCGAGAGTTCAACTTGCCTGCAGTCAGTTGATTTGTTTTTTCCGGAACTTGGAGGTATTTTTGATGAGCCGGACCGTGCGGGGTTGGCGGTATCTCATCTCATGTCTCTACGTCAGGGGCAGCAGTGGGTAGAGGACTATTGCTCTAAATTTAGACAGTATGCAGGTGAAACCTCTTGGAACGATAGCGCCCTTAAAGATGTGTTTTTCTTGGGTCTTTCTGACGCGGTCAAGGATCTGCTCATTATTCATCCCGCTCCCGTGATACTCTATGATGCGATGGAATTGGCTGTCAATACTGACAGGAGGCTTGTATATAGAAAAGAGGAACATCAGACCCGTAAGGCTAGGGAACCCGCAGACCCGTTCCCACTTCACCCATGCCAACTTCTGGCGCCAAGCCTATGGAAGTGGATTACCTAAGTCCCGAGGAACGGCGACACCTCTGGATGACTCATCGTCTCTGCCTCTATTGTGGGAAAGCCGGACATCAGAAACCAGTCCTCAGAAGCGTCTACAACATCAGTCTGAACCGGCGGAAAACTACAGATCCTAGGTGATTGTCGGGAGGATCGCCTAGGATCACAGGTACTCCCTAAGTTGTTGGTGCCTTGTCAGATTGGCTTCCGGAATTTCACTCGGTCCGGTAAAGCTTTTATTGATTCGAAGGCTGCCGCCAATTTGATTAGTTTAAGTTTTGTCAGACCTCTGATGACTGAATTCTCGGCGATTCCCATACGCTTCACTGGTATTGATTCTACCCCTCTGTCTGCAGGGGTTGTACAATGGAGGACTCCCATGTTACAGTTCACTGTGGGTGTTCTCCATTCTGAGAATCTGTCGCTCTTGGTAATGGAAAGGATGTCTGTTGATGTAGTGCTTGGTATGGCCTGGGTGGCACTGCACAATCCCCGATTTGATTGGTCCACTCGGGAATTGACACATTGGGGGTTGTCCTGTCATAATCATTTAGCTACTATATCCATGTGTTCAGCTGATACCATACTTATTCCTGAGTATTTGTCTGATTTTTCATTACGTATTTTCCAAGAAACTGTGATTTTGCCTCCCCATAGGGAGTGGGCCTGTGGTATTGATTTGATCCCTGACAGTCCCATCCATAAGGGAGCCATTTTCAATTTGTCTGGGCATGAGCACGAAGCCCTTAAGTCCTATATCTCAGAGTCTCTGGCCAAACGACATATCAGGCTGTCCAGTTCCCCTGCCGGGGGCAGGTTTCTTTTTTGTAGAGAAGAATGGCACATTGAGGCCTTGTGTGGATTATTAGGCTTTGAATAAAATTACAGTGAAAAACCAGTGTTTCTTGCCCCTGATTCCTGACTTATTGAATCAGGTGGTAGGGGCCCACTGGTTTTCCAAATTGGACTTAAGGGGGGCTTACAATTTAATTTGCATCCGAAAGGGAGATGAGTGGAAGACCGCGTGCAACACCTCGTTCGGACATTTTGAATGTATTGTCATGCCCTTCGGACTTAGTAATGCCCCCGCGGTGTTCCAGGAATTTATGAACACGGTCTTCCATGACTTCCTGGTGGTATTTTTGGTCATATATCTCGATGACATTCTGGTGTACTCCCCAGACTAGGATTCACATGTGCGGCACCTGAGGCTGGTTCTGACCCGTTTGCGTGAGTACCAACTTTTTGTCAAGTTGGAGAAATGCATTTTTGGTACTAAACAAGTGTCTTTCCTTGGTTATGTGATTTCACCCACGGAGATTCAAATGGAGTCTGATAAAGTGGCAGCAATCTCCCAATGGGTCAGACCAGATAACCTGAAAGCTCTCCAGCGGTTTTTAGGTTTCGCAAATTTCTACCGTAGATTCATTAAGAATTATTCGGTTATTGCTCAACCCCTGACTGATCTTACCAAGAAGGGTGCCGACTTGGTAAGATGGTCGCCAGAGGCCCTAGAGGCTTCTAGTCATCTTAAAAGGGCATTTACTATTGCCCCGGTGCTAGTACAGCCTGACGCGCAGCGATCGTTCTTCAATGAGGTCAATGCGTCTGAGGTGGGGGCAGGGGCTGTATTGTCTCAGGAAGTCAGCGGGAGATCTGGGTATAGTCCATGTGCGTTCTTCTAGCGGAAGTTCAGTTCGGTAAAACGTAACTATGACGTGGGTAAGCGTGAGTTATTGGCGATTAAGTGGTCTCTAGAAGAATGGTGTCACCATCTTGATGGGGCAAGGCATCCCATTACCGTGTATACTGATCATAAAAACTTGGTATATCTCACCAATGCTAAGAGACTTACGGCTCATCAGGGCAGGTGGGCGTTGTTTTTTGCCTGGTTTAACCTCGTCGTTATATATATTCCAGGGTAGAAGAACGTGAAGGCGGATGCCCTCTCCCGGAGTTTTGGTTTGCTGGAAAGTAAGACAGTGGCTCTCGAGAATATCTTGGCACCTGGGGTGATGGTGGCAGCTGTAGAATCTGATCTTGTTCCTCATCTACAAAACTGTCAGCAGGACGCTCCCTCGGGGGTGCCGGAGGGCAAATGGTTTGTGCCAGAGACCTTGCATCTTAGAGTCATTGAAGAGTCTCACTCATCGGTTCTTGCAGGCCATCCGGAGGTTCAGGGGACTCTGGAACTTTGTACTAGACACTACTGGTGGCCAGACATGTCTCGGGAGAACCGTGACTTTGTTAACGGACGCTCTGTCTGTGCACGCAGTAAAAGTAGTCGTCGGTGTCTGGAGGGGCCTCTGAGACTGTTACTGGTGCCTTCTCATCCGTGGTCACATTTATCAGTAGATTTTATCACCGATCTACCTGAGTCTCAGAAGTTCACCACCATTCTGGTTGTTGTAGACATTTCTCAAAGATGGCACATTTCGTGGCTTTAAAGAAGCTACCTTCTGTGATAGAATTTTCTAAGATTTTTGTAAAAGAAATCATTCGCCTACATGGGGTTCCCGAGAAGATCGTATCTGATCGCGGGGTTCAGTTTGTTGCACAATATTGGCGAGCCTTCTGTAGAAACCTGGGAACGTCGCTTTCCTTCTCATCTGCATTCCACGAACAAACTAATGGTCAGACTGAGCAGAAGAACCAAGATTTAGTGCAATATTTACGGTTGTTTGCTAGCAAAAAGGCTCATCAGTGGGCAGAATTGCTGCCGTTGGCAGAGTTTGCACTAAACAACCGTACTTGTTCTTCCACTGGGGGATCTCCATTCCTGTGCGTATATGGTCAGCACTAGAGATGAGCGAGCACCAAAATGCTCGGGTGCTCGTTACTCGAGACGAAATTTTCGCGATGCTCGAGGGTTCGTTTCGAGTAACGAACCCCATTGAAGTCAATGGGCGACTCGAGCATTTTTGTATATCGCCGATGCTCGCTAAGGTTTTCATTTGTGAAAATCTGGGAAATTCAAGAAAGTGATGGGAACGACACAGCAACGGATAGGGCAGGCGAGGGGCTACATGTTGGGCTGCATATGAAGTTCCCAGGTCCCACTATTAAGCCACAATAGCAGCAAGAGTGCCCCCCCCAACAACTTTTACATCTGAAAAGCCCTCATTAGCAATGCATACCTTAGCTAAGCACCACACTACCTCCAACAAAGCACAATCACTGCCTGCATGACACTCCGCTGTCACTTCTCCTGGGTTACATGCTGCCAAATCCCCCCCTCCCACGACCCAGTGTCCACAGCGCACACCAAACTGTCCCTGCCCAGCCTTCAGCTGCCCTCATGCCACGCCACCCTCATGTCTATTTATAAGTGCGTCTGCCACAGGAAAAGCAGGCACACACTGCAGAGGGTTGGCACGGCTAGGCAGCGACCCTCTTTAAAAGGGGCGGGGCGATAGCCCACAATGCTGTACAGAAGCAATGAGAAATCCAATCCTGTGCCACCTCCATCTGGAGCTGCACACGTGGGCATAGCAATGGGGAACCTATGTGCCACACACTATTCATTCTGTCAAGGTGTCTGCATGCCCCAGTCAGACCGCGTTTTTTTATATATAGTCACAGGCAGGTACAACTCCGCAATGGGAATTCCGTGTGCACCCACAGCATGGGTGGCTCCCTGGAACCCACCGGCGGTACATAAATATATCCCATTGCATTGCCCATCACAGCTGAGGTAGTAATGTCATGTTTAATGCAGGTGGGTTTCGGCCCACACTGCATGCCCCAGTCAGACTGGGGTTCTTTAGAAGTGGACACAGATGCATTTACAACTCCCTGTGGACCCACAGCATGGGTGGCTCCCTGGAACCCACCGGCGGTACATAAATATATCCCATTGCATTGCCCATCATAGCTGAGGTAGTAATGTCATGTTTAATGCAGGTGGGCTTCGGCCCACACTGCATGCCCCAGTCAGACTGGGGTTCTTTAGAAGTGGAAACAGATGCATTTACAACTCCCTGTGGACCCACAGCATGGGTGGTTCCCTGGAACCCACCGGCGGTACATAAATATATCCCATTGCATTGCCCATCACAGCTGAGGTAGTAATGTCATGTTTAATGCAGGTGGGTTTCGGCCCACACTGCATGCCCCAGTCAGACTGGGGTTCTTTAGAAGTGGACACAGATGCATTTACAACTCCCTGTGGACCCACAACATGGGTGGGTGCCAGGAAACCACCGGCGGTACATAAATATATCCCATTGCATTGCCCATCACAGCTGATGTTACGTCAGCTGTAATGCAGGTGGGCAAAAAAATAATTGGATTACACTGTAGGCGAGGGCCCACAAAAATTGGTGTAACAACAGTACTAATGTACCTCAGAAAAATTGCCCATGCCCAACCGAGAGGGCAGGTGAAACCCATTAATCGCTTTGGTTTATGTGGCTTAATTGGTAACTAGGCCTGGAGGCAGCCCAGTTAAAATAAAAATTGGTTGAGGTGAAAGTTTCAACGCTTTAATGAGCATTGAAACGTATAAAAATTGTTTAGAAAAATTATATGACTGAGCCTTGTGGGCCTAAGAAAAATTGCCCGTTCGGCGTGATTATGTGAGGTTTTAGGAGGAGGAGCAGGAGGAGGAGGAATATTAGACACAGATTGATGAAGCAGAAAGGTCCCCGTTTTGGATGGTGATAGAGAACGTAGCTTCCATCCGCGGGTGCAGCCTACGTATTGCTTAGGTATCGCTGCTGTCCGCTGGTGGAGAAGAGAAGTCTGGGGAAATCCAGGCTTTGTTCATCTTGATGAGTGTAAGCCTGTCGGCACTGTCGGTTGACAGGTGGGTACGCTTATCCGTGATAATTCCCCCAGCCGCACTAAACACCCTCTCTGACAAGACGCTAGCCGCAGGACAAGCAAGCACCTCCAGGGCATACAGCGCGAGTTCAGGCCACGTGTCCAGCTTCAAGACCCAGTAGTTGTAGGGGGCAGAGGCGTCACCGAGGATGGTCGTGCGATCGGCTACGTACTCCCTCACCATCCTTTTACAGTGCTCCCACCAACTCAGCCTTGACTGGGGACCGGTGACACAGTCTTGCTGGGGAGCCATAAAGCTGTCAAAGGCCTTAGAGAGTGTTCCCCTGCCTGCGCTGTACATGCTGCCTGATCTCTGCACCTCCCCTGCTACCTGGCCCTCGGAACTGCGCCTTCGGCCACTAGCGCTGTCGGATGGGAAGTTTACCATCAGTTTGTCCACCAGCGCCCTGTGGTATAGCATCATTCTCGAACCCCTTTCCTCTTCGGGAATGAGAGTGGAAAGGCTCTCCTTATACCGTGGATCGAGCAGTGTGTACACCCAGTAATCCGTAGTGGCCAGAATGCGTGTAACGCGAGGGTCACGAGAAAGGCATCCTAACATGAAGTCAGCCATGTGTGCCAGGGTACCTGTACGCAACACATGGCTGTCCTCACTAGGAAGATCACTTTCAGGCTCCTCCTCCTCCTGCTCCTCTGGCCATACACGCTGAAAGGATGACAGGCAAGCAGCATCTGTCCCCTCAGCAGTGGGCCAAGCTGTCTCTTCCCCCTCTTCTCTTCATGCTCCTCCCCCTCCTCCTCAACGTGCTGAGATATAGACATGAGGTTGCTCTGACTATCCAGCAACATACTGTCTTCCCCCGCCTCCGTTTCTGATTCCAAAGCGTCTGTCTTTATGCTTTGCAGGGAACTTCTCAAGATGCATAGCAGAGGAATGGTGACGCTAATGATTGCAGCATCCCCGCTCACCATCTGGGTAGACTCCTCAAATTTTCCAAGGACCTGGCAGATGTCTGCCAACCAGGCCCACTCTTCTGTAAAGAATTGAGGAGGCTGACTCCCACTGCGCCGTGCAAGTTGGAGTTGGTATTCCACTATAGCTCTACACTGCTCATAGAGTCTGGCCAACATGTGGAGCGTAGAGTTCCACTGTGTGGGCACGTCGCACAGCAGTCGGTGCACTGGCAGATTAAACCGATGTTGCAGGGTCCGCAGGGTGGCAGCGTGCGTGTGGGATTTGCGGAAATGTGTGCAGAGCTGGCGCACCTTTCCGAGCAGGTATGACAAGTGGGGGTAGCTTTTCAGAAAGCGCTGAGCCACCAAATGAAAGACGTGGGCCAGGCATGGCACGTGCGTGAGGCTGCCGAGCTGCAGAGCCGCCACCAGGTTACGGCCGTTGTCACACACGACCATGCCCGGTTGCAGGCTCAGCGGCGCAAGCCAGCGGTCGGTCTGCTCTGTCAGACCCTGCAGCAGTTCGTGGGCCGTGTGGCTCTTCTCTCCTAAGCTGAGTAGTTTCAGCACGGCCTGCTGACGCTTGCCCACCGCTGTGCTGCCACGCCGCGCGACACCGACTGCTGGTGACGTGCTGCTGCTGACATATCTTGATTGCGAGACAGAGGTTGCGTTGGAGGAGGAGGAGGAGGAGGGTGGTTTAGTGGAGGAAGCATACCCCCGCAGATACCACCACCGAGCTGGGGCACGCAATTCTGGGGGTGGGTAGGACGTGAGCGGTCCCAGGCTCTGACTCTGTCCCAGCCTCCACTAAATTCACCCAATGTGCCGTCAGGGAGATATAGTGGCCCTGCCCGCCTGTGCTTGTCCACGTGTCTGTTGTTAAGTGGACCTTGGCAGTAACCGCGTTGGTGAGGGCGCGTACAATGTTGCGGGAGACGTGGTCGTGCAGGCCTGGGACGGCACATCGGGAAAATTAGTGCCGACTGGGAACCGAGTAGCGCGGGGTCGCCGCCGCCATCATGCTTTTGAAAGCCTCCGTTTCCACAAGCCTATACGGCAGCATCTCCAGGCTGATCAATTTTGCAATGTGCACGTTTAACGCTTGAGCGTGCGGGTGCGTGGCGGCGTACTTGCGCTCGCGCTCAAACAGTGGTGCTAGCGACGTCTGGACGCTGCGCTGAGAGACATTGCTGGATGGGGCCGAGGACAGCGGAGGTGAGGGTGTGGGTGCAGGCCATGAGGCGGTAGTGCCTGTGTCCTCAGAGGGGGGTTGGATCTCAGTGGCAGGTTGGGGCACAGGGGGAGAGGCAGTGGTGCAAACCGGAGGTGGTGAACGGGCATCGTCCCACCTTGTGGGGTGCTTGGCCATCATATGCCTGCGCATGCTGTTGGTGTTGGCTCCCCGGCTGATCTTGGCGCGACAAAGGTTGCACACCACTGTTCGCCGGTCATCAGGCGTCTCTGTGAAAAACTGCCACACCGTAGAGCACCTTGACCTCTGCAGGGTGGCATGGCGCGAGTGGGCGCTTTGGGAACCAGTTGGTGGATTATTCGGTCTGGCCCTGCCTCTACTCCTGGCCACCGCACTGGCTCGGCCTGTGCCCACACCCTGACTTGGGCCTCCGCGTCCTCGCCCACGTCCACGTCCTATAGGCCTACCCCTACCCCTCAGCATGGTGTATTACCAGTAGTGCAGAAACAGAACGCTGTAATTAAATGTGCCGCTTATTGGCCTGTGGTTGGAGGCTGACTTCGCTTACGGAACGCCAGGAAATAATTTGGCGCACGCCTGCTGTAACACTTAGCTGGCTGCGTATTTATTTGTAGAACTACTACACCCAGCACACATGGACCCAGAACACTGAGCACAGTGACAGGCAGGCCAAATAGATTTTTTGCCCAATATTTTTTTGAAAAGGACCACTGCGTATATTCAATCAATAATATATGTCTTCTGGCCCTGCCTACACAATTCTGGCCCTGTAGTATTACTGCAGGACGCAATGCTCTGCACGGCCGATATAGCAAAAAAAAAAAAAATGTGCAACACTGCAAAAAGCAGCCTCCACAGTACTGCACACGGTTAGATGTGGCCCTAAGAAGGACCGTTGGGGTTCTTGAAGCCTAAAATCACTCCTAACGCTCTCCCTACAGCAGCTCCGGCACCAACAGCACTATCCCTCAGCTATGTCACAACGCATCTGTGGCGAGCCGCGGGAGGGGCCGATTTTTATACTCGGGTGACACCTGATCTCGCCAGCCACTCACTGCAGGGGGGTGGTATAGGCACGTCGCAGGGGGAAGTTGTAATGCCTTCCCTGTCTTTCAATTGGCCAGAAAAGCGCGCTAACGTCTCAGAGATGAAAGTGAAAGTAACCCGAACATCGCGTGGTACTCGCCTCGAGTAACGAGCATCTCGAACACGCTAATACTCGAACGAGTATCAAGCTCGGACGAGTACGTTCGCTCATCCCTAGTCAGCATCCTCGCTTCCTTACAGCTATTCCCGCGCCGTCGGCCTGTCCTGCAGCTGATGTCGCCAGAGATACGCTGCAGGGGGTATGGAAAGAAGTATAGAAGAACCTGGAAGCAACGCGGGCTCGTATGCAGTTGCGTAGTGGGAGGAGTCTGTCAGTATCTGAACCTTACAGGATGGGACAGAAGATGTATTTGTCTTCTAGAAATCTCAAATTGAAGCGTCCGTCTTTGAAACTGGCGCCGCGTTACGTGGGTCCCTTTGTCATCATGCGTGTAGTAAATCCACTTGCTTATGAACTTCATTTGCCAGCTACATGGAGGGTTCATAGGGTTTTTCATAAGTCATTATTGAAACCTTTTGTCCCTTCAGTGGGGTTAGCCAGGAGTGGAGGCAAGTAGGCAGCCACAGGGGTTGTGGGTGAGATCTAGGGCACCCGGGCTGGCGTATCAAGGGTACTATACCGTGACATATATCTTGTCATACATCCACCAGTAATATATCTTGTCATACATTCACCAGTACTATATACTGTCATACATCCACCAGTACTATATACTGTCATACATCCACCAGTACTATATACTGTCATACATTCACCAGTACTATATATTGTCATACATCCACCAGTGCTATATACAGTCATACATCCACCAGTACTATATATTGTCATACATCCACCAGTACTATATACTGTCATACATCCACCAGTACTATATACTGTCATACATCCACCAGTACTATATACTGTCATACATCCACCAGTACTATATATTGTCATACATCCACCAGTACTATATACTGTCATACATCCACGAGTACTATATATTGTCATACATCCACCAGTACTATATACTGTCATACATCCACCAGTACTATATACTGTCATACATCCACCAGTACTATATACTGTCATACATCCACCAGTACTATATATTGTCATACATCCACCAGTACTATATACTGTCATACATCCACCAGTACTATATATTGTCATACATCCACCAGTACTATATACTGTCATACATCCACCAGTACTATATACTATCATACATCCACCAGTACTATATACTATTATACATCCACCTGTACTATATACTGTCATACATCCACCAGTACATCATACATCCACCAGTACTATATACTGTCATACATCCACCAGTACTATATATTGTCATACATCCACCAGTACTATATACTGTCATACATTCACCAGTACTATATATTGTCATACATCCACCAGTACTATATACTGTCATACATCCACCAGTATTATATACTGTCATACATCCACCAGTACTATATACTGTCATAAATCCACCAGTACTATATATTGTCATACATCCACCAGTACTATATACTGTCATACATTCACCAGTACTATATACAGTCATACATTCACCAGTACTATATATTGTCATACATCCACCAGTACTATATACTGTCATACATCCACCAGTACTATATACTGTCATACATTCACCAGTACTATATATTGTCATACATCCACCAGTACTATATACTGTCATACATCCACCAGTACTATATACTGTCATGCATCCACCAGTACTATATATTGTCATACATCCACCAGTACTATATACTGTCATACATTCACCAGTACTATATACTGTCTCACATCCACCAGTACTATATACTGTCATACATTCACCAGTAGTATATATTGTCATACATCCACCAGTACTATATACTGTCATACATCCACCAGTACTATATACTGTCATACATTCACCAGTACTATATACTGTCATACATCCACCAGTACTATATACTGTCATACATCCACCAGTACTATATACTGTCATACATCCACCAGTACTTTATACTGTGTAAGCAAGTTCGGGTACAATTGCCTGCGGATTGCCGACCTCTTGCACGTGAAACTGGCACACCACACATGTAGAAACTGCTCAGGAGATGTGGATTTCTTTATCTGGCTCCTGACAGCCTTTATTTGTCATCACCGCAATCACAAAACACAGCAATATCATCCAACATCAATATACACAGTCCATATGCAGCCCACTTGGATGTGAGTCCAGGGTTGTCGCCCCTGTCGCAGTCTGGCCTCTGCTAGGCCACCAGACTGCAGCACCTCAGCTCTGATGCACTAGTCCTCTCTCTCCCTTTTGGCAGGAACTGGCTTTTATCTGGTTCCTGCTCCACTCCTTGGTGTTAACCCTAACAGCAGAAGTCCTGTCTGCAACCCTCTACAGGCCCTTCTGTGTTGTGCACCTCTACAACTGTCATACATCAACCAGTACTATATACTATCATACAGCTACCTGTGCGATATACTATCATACATCCACCAGTACTATAAACTGTCATACATCCACCAGTACTACCCTGTTTCCCTAAAAATAAGACATACCATGAAAATAAGACATAGCATGATTTTCCAGAATTTTTGAGGATGCAAAATGATTTTTCAGGCATTTTGAGGATGCTTGAAATTTAAGCCCTACTCCGAAATTAAGCCCTGCTAACAGTTAAATAAAAAAGTCAATTAAAATAGTGTCCAGGCAGCTATACATGTAAAAAAGTTAAACCTCTTTGAACAAAGATTAATATAAGACACTGTCTTATTATTAGGTAAACGGTATATACTGTCATACATCCAACACTACTGAATATGGACATACATCCACCAGGATTATATATATTCAAACACCCACCAGAACTATATACTGTCATACATCTACCAGTACTATATACTGTCATACATACACCAGTGCCATATACAGTCATACATCCACCAGTACTATATACTGTCATACATCCACCAGTACTATATACGGTCATACATCCACCTGTACTATATACTGTCATACATCCACCAGTACTATATACGGTCATACATCCACCAGTACTATATATTGTCATACATCCACCAGTACTATATATTGTCATACATCCACCAGTGCTATATACAGTCATACATCCACCAGTACTATATACAGTCATACATCCACCAGTACTATATACTGTCATACATTCAACAGTAGTATATACTGTCATACATCCACCAGTAGTATATACTGTCATACATTCACCAGTAGTATATACTGTCGTACATCCACCAGTAGTATATACTGTCATACATTCACCAGTACTATATACTGTCATACATTCAACAGTAGTATATACTGTCATACATCCACCAGTAGTATATACTGTCATACATTCACCAGTACTATATATTGTCATACATCCACCAGTACTATATATTGTCATACATCCACCAGTACTATATACTGTGATACATCCACTAGTACTATATTTTGTCATACATCCACCAGTACTATATATTGTCATACATCCACCAGTACTATATACTGTCATACATCCACCAGTAGTATATACTGTCATACATTCACCAGTTCTATATACTGTCATACATTCACCAGTACTATATACTGTCATACATCCACCAGTACTATATACTATCATACATCCACCAGTACTATATATTGTCATACATCCACCAGTACTATATATTGTCATACATCCACCAGTACTATATACTGTCATACATCCACCAGTACTATATACTATCATACATCCACCAGTACTATATTTTGTCATACATCCACCAGTACTATATATTGTCATACATCCACCAGTACTATATACTGTCATACATCCACCAGTACTATATACTGTCATACATCTACCAGTACTATATACTGTCATACATCTACCAGTACTATATACTCTCATACATCCACCAGTACTATATACTCTCATACATCCACCAGTACCATATACACTACATGGGGTACAGCTAGGGAAAAGTGATATGGAAAAAGACCTGGGGGTAATAGTGAACTGTAGACTAAACTGGAGCAACCAATGCCAGTCAGCTGCTGCAAAAGCAAATAAAGTCCTTGGGTGTACTAAAAGAGGTATAGGGGTGAGGGGCGAGAACATTATCCTCCCACTATATAAGGCACTTGTCAGGCCTCACATGGAATACTGCGTACAGTTCTGGACACCGGTGCTGAGGAAAGATGTTACAGTGCTGGAGGGGGTTCAAAGAAGGGCAACTAAACTAATACATGGAATGACGGGACTGGAATACCCAGAGAGGCACCAAAACTGGGATTATTTACCCTGAAAAAATGACGGCTAAGGGGCGACCAAATTTCTATGTATAAATACATGAGGGGACAATACAGGGATCTCTCCCAAGATCTGTTTATACTCAGGACTGCGACGGTAACAAGAGGACATCCGCTACGTCTAGAAGAAAGCAGGTTTCATCACTAACATAGAAGAGGGTTCTTTACTGTAAGAGCAGTGAAACTGTGGAACTCTCTGCCCGAGGATGTGGTGATGGCACAATCCATAGAGGGGTTTAAGAGGGTCTAGATGTCTTTCTAGAGTTCTATGATATTACAGAATATAGACAGTAGGTGACCGGCGGGGTTGTTGATCTCGAATGTTGATTCAGGGATTACTCTGACTGCCATTATGGAGTCGGGAAGGAATTTTTTTTTCTCCAAATGAGCTAAATTGGCAGGTTGTTTTTTTTTCCCCCTTCCTCTGGATCAACAAGTGGGGAGTTTAAACAGGCTAAACTAGGTGGACATTGCCTTCATTCAGCCTAACATACGATGTTACTATGTATCACTGAGCAGCAGAAAAACATCTCCTGCTCAGATGGGTCCAGATTTCTGTTGCTGATGGGAGGTCAGAATTTGGTGCAAGCAGCATGAATCGCTGACCCCTTCCTGTCAGCTGGTCAGAACATGTCAGCACCTTAATCTAATCTGCGGCAAGTACAAGAAGCTTCCTGTCCGCAGGGGCCGATATTCTGGCAGAACCATTTCATCAACTAGTGGAATCTACACTACGACGAATCGCTGCAATTCTAAAGGCCAAAAGGAGCCCAACGCTACTAGATGGGGGCTCTGATATAGGTGCCATTCCGTGTACATACATTATTTGACCAATTCTATCTATTCCCGTGCACCTGCCATGTAAGCTTCTTGTACATATCGGTCCAGCAGTAGCATACAAGCATCCAGTAATTAGCATGTGTGATAGATGTGACTATGTCCTTCAGGGAAGCAGGAGATGTGAATATACTGCACAAGGTTCCTTCCGCATATTAGGAGACACAGGAGACTGGGAATTGCGCCGAGTGGCGGTTCCGGTACCATGGCGCTCCTCTTGGTACAGAGTATGTATCTCGCACAGATGCTGGCTGCAGCGTTCACACCCGGGAACAATTCCAGTCATTCACCGGCCCTGTAGGATGGTATGTCTGCCATTAACATATTTGTTTTCCGGGACATTCTTGTAGTGCCACAACGACCCACCATTCCAAACAAAAAGATTCCTCAGACATGAAATATTTCTTAAGAGCGGCAGTGGAAATGAGGAGCTGTCACTGCGCACGTTACCACCAGCTCAAGGATTTTCTTCTTGAAGTGGAACCGGGAAAGAGGCAATTTTCATGTGTTGAAGGACAAGTGTAAACATTCAGATGAAGTATGCAACTTTAATTATGGTTTACCAAAGAACAAATTTAAGGGGAATCTGCCATTAAAACAAGCAGGATTCAAATTACCTCTAAAGACAGCTTTGAGCGCGGTGCTCAGCGTCTCGAATCCGTGCCAGTTTGCATACAAATATAGGCTTTGATTGCTGTATTATTGGTAGTAAGTGCCGCACTGTCACTCGCTCCTATATAGTACAATTCCTTGTTCTTGTCATGATGTTGATTTGCAGCACTGCCATAAAACGTGGATTGTATGGGATCGCAGGTAGCCGGTTCGGGGCTTCCATGGTTTTTCGGGTCGATGGCAGCCTGATAGACGTAGGGCGCGAGAGTCCCTACTGCTGAACAAACAACACTTTATTAACTGTAAATCAGGAGAACAGTGACTTGTGAGCCGGTAATCTGGTATTTCAGTCTGCCAATTAGGTTCAAGAGTCTGGATGAACGGTTGTTAATTAGAGTCCTGGCCCGTTGACTGAGGTCCTCTAGCGCAGGATACCAGTAACAATGCCGCACCCGGATGACCGGGAATGACTCTCTATCACGCCCGCTAGCACAGGTTCAGTGTCAACAACGGGCAGGGAATGGAGGAACCACTTGGCACTGACTTCACTATTTAGCACTCCGTTCCCTTTTTACCAGAAGAAAGCTGCCCATTGGACAATTGCTACAGCCTTGTAGTACAAGCCAGGAGAGACTCGCTTCCTCCTCTGTCCACAGCTTAGGTGCTCTCTGCATATTCTGCAAGCTTCTCAGTGGCTCTATCTCTTTCTTGAGGAGGACATAATTCTTAGAACTATATCTGGTACACTGCAGTACACCAGGAGAGACTCCTGCTCGAACCTCTGTCCTGCACCGAGCACCTCTCTGCACTACTTCCTGCCTCTTCTTTTTTCTCAGGCTGTTCCGCTGTTTTATCCTCTCTAATAGAGTCAGTGTCACTACAAAGAAAACAACATGATACGGTCATTAAAATGTAATAAACTGACCCCTCTTACAGGAGTTTGAAAGGAAGGTGACCATAATGGAGAAGAAGAGTGACCACAACTAATCAGAGGCGTAACCTGAAGCTCCCGGGCCCTGATGGAAAACTTGTAACAGAGCCTCCAACTATAATGCTTTACTCATGGTACTGGGCTCCCTATATGGAGAAGAGAGGCCTTATGGGCCCCCTAAGCCTCCTGGGCCCGGGTGCAACCGCATCCCCTGCATCCCCTATAGTTATGCCCCTGCAACTGAAATTTAAGCTTTGAATTCCATTGTCATTTTTCTATTAAAGTGAAAAGCAATCCTAGAGGTGGATTACAGGGATGACACACAGGCAGGGACAGATTGCCCAAAGTCAGTAAAAAAAATCCCAGTAGTCTGGTCAGGTCAGGGGCCTGGCAGGTCAAGCACGGCTGGCATCAGCACTTGGAAAGATGCTAGGATCTACTCCAAATACAGTGGGTTCACTGCCGCTGTATTAAGATTGGTGTAAGATGGAGCACCTGCTGTAGACCACGCTCTCCCATAATGAGGAGGAAGACAGCATACATTTAAGTGACCCAGGACCATGACTTTGCACACTTTCTCTCCTAACTTCCTAGGCCCCACCAATCACCAGTATGGCTATATATAACATTTAATGACCCCACCTACTTGTGTTGGCCCTTCCTTCTAGTAATTTGGAGCCACCTACAATACGAGGCAACTTTTAGATTTTTTTTAATGATCAATTTAGGTTTCCAGTCTTCTTTTGTACATTTTGCATCTACTGCAAGGCCTCCACTACCTTTAGGACAAACGATGCCTCCACCGCTTATGCTACCTGGCCAAGCTTAATCTTGCAATCCACTCTACCTTGTATTTTCTAGTTAATGGGAAATTGTCATGTCCACATGTTAGCGGGGCTAGTTATATAGCTTTGCAATTATTGTGCTGTTGACTACAACATCTTTATTTTATTCATACTCACCTCCGTTCTACTGCACTGGCTGTTCTTAGGTTTGGCTTCTGGAGCTGTAAATGTGTCAAGTAGGAGGTCCCCACCACTCTCTCTCAATGGTAATCTTAGACTTGATTGATAGTGAGTGATGGGGACTAGAGATGAGCGAATCTACTCGGTTTGGGTGTTTTTGAACTCGAGCATCGCTTTTTCCGAGTAACTCACTACTCGGACGAAAAGATTCAAGGGGCGCCGGGGGTGAGCGGGGGGTTGCAGAGCGGAGTGGGGGGGAGGGAAAGAGAGCTCCCCCTATTACCCACTGCTACCCCCCCCCCCCTCCACCACGCCGCCCCCCCAGCGCCCCCCGAATCTTTTCATCCGAGTAGTGAGTTACTCGGAAAAAGTGGTGCTCGAGTTCAAAAACACCTGAACCGAGTAGGTTCGCTCATCTCTAATGGGGACTGTCCCTCTTGACACATTCACAGCACCAGGAGCCAAAGATAAGAAGATTATTACATGGGTAGGGGGGTGAGTCTAATGGTGTCCACATGTAAGAGAGCGATAAAGCACTGCTTCCTTAAGAGGATGCTAATGGTGTAGTTGTTATGATGACAGTGTTGGATGTAACACCCTCCCAATTTTACATGTGGCTGATGGCGTGATTTGCATGGTACCCACCCATAAGAGTATGCGTTCTATGATTATGGACAGAGCAAGAGCAGAGGAAGAAACCGGTCTCTTGTGACTACAAGCAGTGATGAGGCCTAAGCATAAGCAGATATATCAACCCTGGAGATGCCTTTCACATTGTGATACTCACATGGCGAGTCACAGCAAAAATGGGAGTGGCCTATCAAGGGGCGTGGCAAGCCTACAGGAGGAATTGTACTATTTAGAATACAGGACTAGCATTTGAACAGTTAATTTAATGTATACACCCTCTATACTCTACTAGTAATCTACATCTTCCCTGATAATATTCATCAAAACCGTATAAAACAACTTTATAACACAGCAGGCTTAGATACAGAGGCTCAGCTCTAGTATACCTCTATACAGCGATTCATTGTCTGGAGTCAACTGCTTTCATTTTTCTTCTCTCTGGGTCCAGACCACCATGTAGATTTCTTCGATCTATGACTTATCTCCGCACGCATCCATATTGCATGACAAACAGTAATAGTGTAGAATAGACAAAAGAGAACGATTGCAGATATCACACCGAGAGGGCCGAAGGCAGAAGAATCCGACCGAAGATATCACACAGCAGTGGAAGTAAGAATTAAGAACAAATTGATTACCTGGGTGATGAAGGGGGTTCGCGGTGTGGGAGCACAAAGCTCAGGTGACTCCCAAGTAAACTGTGAGACTGGACATGCTTATGTAAGTGGTGGATTAGAGCAATGGAGTGCTCAGAGAAAATGCAAGGGAGGCCCTGCTGTAACACAGCCATACTAGAGGAGCGGGTTCCATAGGATGGATGACTCTCTGATATGTATGAGGATATTGAGGATGGGTGGGGGGGGGACTGGAGATGGTGAATTTCAATTTCTTATCCTTTTGTTGCCTGGGAGATAAGCTGACAGTTCACTAGTTGTCACTAGTCATTCCATTTTAGCTCAGGGAACAGAACGGAACGACTGCTGAGCGGCTTTCTTCTCAGTGTAAACCTACGAGCAGCGACTTGTCTACAGTGAATGAAGCCAAACGCTAATATGTATGCGGAGCCGGTGCAATCAGCTGTTGGATAAACCATGGCTTGTCTGACTGTTGTTGAAGGTCTATGGGCAGCTTGAGATTTGCACCCAACCACAGTGTTTACTGACCGCTGCGCATTTCTGTGGACTGTCTTGTAGGGCAGAAGTTCTGCAGGAATCAATGTCCAGCTACACGAATAGCGGCGCTTCCAGCCAACATGGTTTCTATTCGTATATTTGGCAATCACATTCGTAACCTCTAATATATTCTGTGTTCTGGAAGGCTCAGTGACTGATGAAATACACGAATCAAGGCAAGCGGCCATGAGTGCAGCCTGTCAGACACCCGCACACACGTGTGTGCAGAGAAAGCAGGCGTGTAATACATGCAGATGTTAGTCATCTATATGTTCTGCACAAGCGATGCCTCTAACGCAGGGAAGTGAAGTAAAAAAAGAGAAAACAACACTATTATGTCAACGCTGGTCCAGATATATAAATTGCAGGCGGAGCCGGAACTTGAAGCTCCTGGGCCCCAATGCAAAGTCTGTAACAGGGCCCCCAACTGTAATGCTTTAGTCATAGTACTGGGTTCCCTATATGGAGAGGAGAGGCCTTATGGGTCCCCTAAGGCTCCAGGGCCCGGGTGCAACCGCATCCTCTATAGTTACGCCCCTGAATACAGGGAAACCTGCTGCAGAACAATTCCATACTCTTCCCGTTCTCCATGATCTGCACTACAAGTACAGGAAGACCCTGCAGTGAGAATTTCACTGTATCAGGTCTGGCCCGGCTGTTCTATGCATCTATGGTCAAGTAATATCACTTTTGACCCTAATGGAACTTTGAAATAAGGGCTAAATTACTCAGTAGGACGCCACCAAATCTGTAGCTGCAGAATTCAACACCAAAAGCCGCCGCTCTCACTGTGGAGTTTGATACAGAATTGCGCGCAGCTTTTAAGCTATTTTCAATTCCGCATCAAAATCTGTAGGTTACCTGCGAATTTTGTTGCAGAACTTCCTGCGGCTTGGGGTGCATTGTGCGCCCTGTGTGAAAGGTCCCTACAAAATCTTCTCTTGTTTCGATCACAGCAGTTATCTGTTTAGATGCCGTGGTCAAAGCTGAATGCACGTTTAAACAGAGAGCCGGAGGGAAAGGCGCCCCCTTCTTGTAGCCTATCATCACGCAGCATTATCAGGTGGTGCTAATGGGCCATAATGGTGGCCCACAGCCTACTGAAGGCTCCACAGAGCTGCCATGCATACCGCAGATGCCCATCAAGCGCTGCTCATGGCCAGGCTTCATCAAAAATCAGTATATACTGAAGTATTCCAGTACGTAGTACTAGGTCAGGTCCCTGTGGAGAAAGTGAAAGTGTAAAAAAAAGTTGCATAAAGTTTTCTTTTTTTAAAGTAAAATAAATTAAATATTAAAATGAATGAATAGCTAAGGGCTATGTGTCATTGGCTGAGCCCTCAGCCAATCTGCACAGCCCTTTCAGGAGGCGGGGATTTTTAAATCTCCGACTGCTGAAAGAGCTTAATAGCAGTGCCGGGGAGCCAGCCGGAGGACGCGTCTGAGCGCCGGAGAGGTGAGTAAATTTAAAAAAACATTTTTTACACACTTTTTGCTGATTATCGGGGAAGGGCTTATATTTCAAGCCCTTCCCCGATAATCATTCCGCGGGGCTTGGCAGAAACCATTGCTTTTAATGGGATCGGCAGCAGTGTATTTTTGTTAGCCATTAAAAGGTATCATATCTACAAGATTACTTGGTGTCTCATACTGAGAACAATCACACTTATCTGTACTGTGACATCACTGTGTGTGTTATCTCTGTACTGTGACATCACTGTGTGTATTATCTCTGTACTGTGACATCACGGGATGTATTATCTCTGTACTGAAACATCACTGTGTGCATTATCTCTGTACTATGACATCACTGTGCGCTTTATCTCTGTACTATGACATCACTGTGCGCATTACTCTTATGCATTAGCAAAATATAAAACTAATTCTAAGTATTTTATGTTCTACTACTTTATCCTGAAGGTTATTGTGATGGGGTTTGTACCAGGAGCAGAGCCAGGTGAAGGACCCTCTGCCAAATAAGAACATATCACCATTATAAACAGCCCGGGGCCCTGCTACATGTTGTGCTCGGGCCAAGGAGCTTAAAGTTACCTCCCCAGTTGGGCTGCATTGCGACTCTTGTAATGGGGCCCATTGTCTTTGTTACACCTCTGACAGGTAATAGTCGGCCCCACGTTGCACTCTACTTTGTAGTTCATAGTTTCATGTATTGTAAAACTTGCAAGCACCGTGCGGCGCGTTGAAGCAAATTATTACCAGCCTGTGATACATATCGCACCTGATTTTGTCATTGTCTCCCCCTGTGACAGCTTATGACAATATAAATGACTTCTCCCATAGGGCGCTCCCTCCTACCGGCTGCATTACACAGATCTTCTCCACATTTATGGCAGCGTTAATGTTTCTCTAAATCTCCAGTATATTTTGATTTCCTACCTTAATTCAGTATCGGAGCGCGGTCCTGACAGCTGCGCCGCGCATTTATGAGCATCTCACATCCAGGATCACATTTCATATTACATTCTCCCTTGTTTCTCTCCTGACTGCTTGATACATAAATACAGGTAGAAAAGGAAAACACAACACTAAAAGCAGCATAAAAGGTCTAGTGAGATACATAAATGGCCATTAGTTCGTAATGATTCCCAGCATATAGAGACAGGTAAACCGAAAGATCACAAGAGTGGAGCGCTGAAGTTTATCCATGAAGGCCAATAAAGTAAGTAATCAGACGTTTATTACCACTTTTTGGGTTACTTCTGCTGCTTCGGTATCTCCTGCTTCCTACACTGTCGTCCCTATGACATGTTAGAGAGGATTGGCGGACCCCACTGCTCAGCCTCATGACAGACAGGAGGGCCTGATTGCTTCACCTCTCTATAAATACTTTTGGCTTCTGCAGTGTGGTGTGGTTGATAGCTGTGACACTGTGTTGTTACGATCGTGTGGGCAAACTAAGCATGGGCCCCACACGATCGTGACCAAGAAGGATACACACAGGGGTTTTCAGGCAAACTGACCCTGTGCTATGGGGGAGGATGACATGGCCCCACCTAAGCAGGGACATCGCCTCAATAAATGTCGGCACAGCGGTCTTCTGATCTGGGCCCTGACTGCTCCTAGGAACCACACACCAGAACAGGACACAAACATGCCACATGATACTGGTAGGGGCAGAACAACAGAACACACAGAGCCAGAAAACACAGCATACAGCAGCCACAATACAAACACTAATAGCAGATGGTAAAGCTGAATATAAAGGTTAGGTGTTAATTCATACATTGGCCAATGAACTTAAGCTGCAAGCCCCGGCAAGGCCCCTCGTGTCTTGCAGTCCCTACACTAGCAAGACACATCTACTAGAGGATCATAGGAGCCACCCTAGCACAGAAATAGCAAACAAACTCAGCAGACCAAACTGACACAAAACTGACAGAAAATAAACGTACAAACGGAGGCATACTTGCAGTATAGGGGACCGTGGTTGAAGGACCTGCGAGCGGCTGGCTCTACTGAAGCTGGGAATTGGGTCGTGTTAGGAGCTTTGGGGGCGAGGTTTTCTATGATGCGATTGGTGGGTGGTGCTTTGGGGCAGGGCTTTGATGAGGCTTACTAGATGATATATGACTGCTCTTCCGACATGGCTCACTCAAGCAGCTAATTATCTCCATCTCTCACCTACAACACTGACACGCCGGAGAGCGCCGACATTATCATTACCTTCTTCTTCAGGCGGGAAAACATTGCGCTGTGATTGAGCAGAACAGGCTGAAGAAGACCAATCAGCTACCGGGAAACCGGCCGTGTACTAACATTACCCAATCAGCAGCTTTTTTTTCTGTCATTCACAAGCTGTTGCTAGGCAGTTTCTTGAGGCAGGGATTGATGGAATGGTGCCGTCAGCTCATTCATCTTGCTGGTTCCCGCCCCACCAATCACGTCATAAAAAAGCCCCACTCCCAAAGCTCCTAACCCAACCCAATTACCAGCTTCACTAGAGCCAGCCCCCCCCCCCCCCAGGTCCTTCAACCAGGGTCCCCTTTACTGCAAGTATGCCCAAACGGACATGAACCAGCAAGACACCAAACACACAGCAAGCTGCAATGGACAAGGATTCATGACTGCTCACCCTGAATACCAAACAGACACTGACAGAAGCCAGGTATATATATGAGCAAAGACCCAGGAGATTGGCTAGCTGGAAGAACCACACCCAGCCAGCTCAATCACTCACCACCTGTGTAGCTGTGCTGCTAGAAACCCTCGTACTACAGGTCTCAGCAGCACACGTAACATGTGTGTTCTATCCCAGATGTATTGTTCCAGTCCGGCCATGTCTAGTCTGTCCCGTCAGTGTATCTTACTCCATGGGGTTTAGTCTGGAGTTCTGTATAAGTTATGAAAAAACTGGGGTAAATTATAAGATATACGTCAGGTTATACCCGGCATAGATTTCAGTAGAAGGTTACAAATGTATTAACAAGCTTGAGCCTTTTAACCCCTTAATGCCACAAGATGTAAGTTTACATCCTTGTTGGTTGGTATGTAACGCAACAGGATGTAAACGTACGTCCTTTGGATGGCACGGACTTCAGGCTGCATTCCTACCAGCGTATATCGGCTCGGTTTTCACGCCGAGCCGATATACGTTGTCCTCGTGTGCAGGGGGGGGGGGAGGATGGAAGAGCCAGGAGCAGGAACTGAGCTCCCGCCCCCTCTCTGCCTCCTCTCCACCCCTCTGCACTATTTGCAATGGGGAGTGGCGGGGCGAGGTGGGGCTAATTCACGGAACTTAGCCCCGCACCCTCCCCACCTCCTTTCATTGCAAATAGTGCACAGGGGTGGAGAGGAGGCAGAGAGGTGGCGGGAGCTCAGTTCCTGCTCCTGGCTCTTCCATCCTCTCCCCCCCCTGCACACGAGGACAACGTATATCGGCTCGGCGTGAAAACCGAGCCGATATACGCTCGTGGGAATGCATCTAAAAGCTGAGAAAACCAATCCCTGCTATTAACCTCTTGCATGCCACAATCAATGTAGATTGCAGCATGTGAAGTGTTCACAGGGGGACCGTGCTCTCTCTGTGACGTCATCAGCCCACCTTTATGTAATTACAGAGGGTCAATGGGTTGTCATGACAACCGGACGCAGGATAATGTAGTCCGGACCTGCCATGGTTTGTGATTCCTATTTTAAGCAATAATGGATTGTATTACGAAATTCCCTCACAGGGACATAAAAATATATAAAGAGAAAGAACAAAAAAACAAAAAATAGTAACAAAAATCCTCCTTTTATTGTACTTTCTCCTCTTTGTATAAAAGAAATAAAAAATGTAAAAAGTTCCTCATTTGGTATTATTGCATCTGTAACAACCTGCAGAAAAGACAGAACACAAAAATGAAGGCAAAATTCTGATTCTGTTCATTTTACCTCCCCCCCCAAAAAAACCGCAAAAAGGGCTTCTTTACGCAAAAAATAACGCATGCAATGCGCAGAGAATACAATCTATTTCGGGCACGAGCAAAAAATAGGACCTACTCTATCTTTCTGTGTGAGGTGCACAAATATGCAAGGAGATGATTGACACAGCGCAGAACCTCATTAAGCTAATAGCCTTATAAACCACAGAAGTGGGGTGTTGTGCGCCTGCGTGAACGGGCGCTGTGTGCGCAAAACGTACAGACGTGCACAAATCAACCTCGTTCATAGCGCAAACACACAAAAATTTGTATGACCAAAGCGGGCGGCATGCGGAAAAAAAAGCGCTTGGCCGCGTTTTTCCGCACATAAAGTGCGCTGCCCGCTATCTTTCCCCTGCTGTGGTTGTGACAGCTGCAGCAGGGGATTCCTTGGATGTGAAACTCCTGGATGATGCCACATTCAGGGGCTTCACCTTTCGCCAATGGGGCCAGCGACAGCAGCGGCGGCCCAATTGACATACAGAGAACATCCCGATCCTCTGATACAGCTGTGACAGGGGCAGCTCTCAGCTGTCATTGAATAGCTGCGTGCTGCCTCTGATTGGTCACAGTGCTCAGCCAATCAGAGGCAGCCCTTTCGGCAGGCAGGGATTTTAAATCCCCGTCTGTTGAAAGCTCTTCATAGTAGTTCAAGAAAAGACCTGGCTAGATGCACCTGAGCCCCAGCAACTGCAGAGAGGTAAGTATATATATTTTTTACACATGCTGGGGATGATTTTCAAGGAAGGGGTTATATTTAAAGCCCTTCCCCAAAAATCACTGCAGGGATTGATGGCAGCCCATTGCTTTCAATGGAGCCGGCCCATTGCTTTCAATGGATCGCGATCTTCATTTTATGTTTTCAATGGAGTTGGCGCTGCTGCTGCCGGCCCCATTGAGCACAAGGTGAAACCCCTGGATGTGACAGCATCCAGGAGTTTCACATCCAAAAACAGCAGATGCCGCAGTTACCTGCGTTTTAAAATCCACTGCCCTATATTTACCGCTGCACATGTTTGTGCACAGGTTAATATCGGGCATATGACTGCTGCCATTGAAAAGCATTGGTTCTATATAGATGCGGATCGCAAACGCAAGTAACATACGCACGTTAAAGCGCCCGTCTGACTGAGCCCTATAAAGTGCAGTTCGCCACTCAAAAAACAATTCCTCATATGGCCATGCTGAAGGAAAAATAAAAAGGTTTGAAAAGTGGAGATTAATGGGTTAATGCGTTTAGTGCAACTTACTCTAGAACCTCTCTAAAAGCAGTGTCTAAACCACTGTTCTTGATAAATATGCCCCATAGGTTGTTGTTTTCACCTTTGAATACCGTATTGTGTAGTGACCTACAGTGAGGGTCCTACAGGGTAGGCAAAGGGCTAATAGGTCATGGGAACCTCACTATGAGCCCTTCAGAGGACATAGGATACAGTCATCTGGGGAAAAACCCTGTTTTTCCTGAAATCCGGGTAAAGGGGTAGAAGCATAGCAGCAGCACCCCCTCTGATTGGTTACCATCAGCTAATTTCCTGATTGGCCATTCCCTCCTTTGGAGTGGATTTAGGTGATTGGAGGGAACTGACCATGTGACGAGCGAGGAGCCGAGCGCAGCGCGGGAAAGAGGAAAGAGGAGGGGAGAAGCAAGGGTTGGGGTGAGTCAGCGGAGAAGGGAGTGCGGGTATACTGCAGCCAGAAGAAGAGAGGAAGAAGCAGAAGCGGTGCAGGAGTCGCAATCCAACAGTGCCAGGAGGCCAGGGAGGGGAGTCTTTTGCAACCCTGCCGGAAGGAACCTGGGAAAGAGCGGACCCCGCTAGTGCTGGAAGGACGTCAGCCATCTCAATTGTGAGTGTAACTTGACCGTGCGCAGGCTGAAGTCAGCGTGTCTACAGTAGAGCCAGCACCCTTCCCTCCGTTCCTCCACAAATCACTTCCAAGTGCAGCTGTCACTTAAACTGGTTGGGCAGTCTCACCCCATTCGTTAGGAGAGAGTCGAGGAGTAAATGTACGTCATTGCAACTGTTAGGAAGTCACTGGAGACTTTACTGTTTGCTAAATTGCCAAGTGTGAATTGTACCCAGTCCAAAGATTTGAAGTAAACTGTGTGCCTTCGGTTTTACTAAAGCCTCTGGACTTCCATCTTCGTTCGTCACCGCAATACCTTTATTCAAAGGCACTGGCATCACATCGAACTTACATTAATTGTACTCGCTCAATGTTCCATTGCAATCCCACCTATTGCACGAGCCACCGTGACGAGCCCAAAGTTAGCGCATCCGCTCGAGCTGCGTCTGCCAACTTCTGATCACTGCAATTGTAAGAATGCCATCGCGCATCGCCACTTCTTCTAAGTTGGGGCACTGGGGCTCCAGAACTGAACGGAGAGCCGCTGTAGTTGGGGACCATCTATTTTATAACATTTTACAGGGGTTGTTCGGTTACCGCTCTCTCGGCATTGGCGCTCACATCCTGAGTTCCATGACGTTAGGAGTTTTGGGAACATGAACATCATCTTATACGGCAATCACTTTGAACACAGCGGGCCGCAGTGCTGGATCCCTGAGGACGGGTAAGTATAGTTCACTTATTATTTTAATACAGGGGGTCCTATTGAAGTTGGGGTCTCCAGTTACGGACAACCCCTTTAAGCCTATACATTAATATACATCCCAGAAAACCTTTTATTACAGTCTTATCAACCATTCAACCCCCGGCCGAGAGGTGACGGGTGAAGCGGGAGGGGTATACCGACCCATCGGTGTAATAAATGGCGGTGGCGGCGGGAAGCTGTGATGTCAGCACATGTAATGATCTTCATACATCCAGCTTATTTCTTCCTTCCTCCTCCAGTCAGAGAGCAGCTCGGCGCTAATTACAATTTAATTCAGTTTAGCATTCTCCTGTCACTCTTGGCTAGCCATGGAAGAGATAGGCAATGGTGCAGCAGTGATTACACCGTAATGTGATGTTGATAGAACGATCAAACCGTGCAACCGTATTATCATCAGCCGCATCTTCACAGAGAAGTGATGGAAAAGAAAGCGATGCGGATGAAGCACTCGGAGGAAGATGCGAAGCTCGACAATATGACAGAACAAAGGGCTCCTGTTCACAAAGAGGGCTTCTGTGTTTGTGCAAGAAACGCGTCCCTCAGGCTGCGAACGCAGGAATTCCTCCTTGATGTATCCGTCCTGCAAGCCGCGGCGACTTCTCCAGGAGCCGAGACTTTATTTTATGTCTTATGAATATTCTCTGCTCTTTTAATCCTTTTTATTTAATGGCAGCACAACAAGTAAACGAAATGCACGCGTCACACAGGCGGCTACATTACCGGTGGACCAAGGTAAGTCGCTCTCCAGCAAATCACTGGGCCCTACAAATGGGGCTGCGCGGTCCTTGTACTGAAGAGCAATCAGTGTAGGAAACATATTAGGTCTTATGCACGTGGCAGAGCTGTGTGCACAGTGTGTGTATTACGGCGCACGAGCCCCTAGTGCTGCATTTACACCGTATGGTGTCCCCGTACAGCGCTATGGGGGCAATCTACAGTATTAACAACCCGTGCGACAATGTCTTGAGTACAAAAGTGGCAAATTTTAACTTAAGTCCCATTTGCAAAAAAAAAATTGTGCACATTTTTAGATTTTTGCACCCTGTTCACCGTTTTTTGAAAAGTGGGCAGGACGGAATCAGCACTGAAAAATCCGATGCGGATTCCATCGCGTGAAGAAAGCCTTAGTGGGCTCTTCCTAATATGATGTAGAGATCTCACTTGCATCTCTTCCCTCCCTCTCACAGCATGAGGTGCGCACACAGATTGAGGTGGAGAAATGCAGCTGCATCCCCCTCCTCCTCTCTACATCAGCAAATAGACACAAGAGCTTACAATCTATGGGGAAATAAGGGGGGACACAAGAGCTTACAATCTATGGGGAAATAAGGGGGGGACACAAGAGCTTACAGTCTATGAGGAGATAGGAGGAACGCAAGAGCTTACAATCTATGACGAAATAGGGGGACACAAGAGGTAGCAGCGCTCGTTCTGTACAATGGTTGGTCATCTTTCATAAAATAGGGTAGTATACATAATGCTGTATAAGTCGCTATCTGGGCATGTTCAGATATATTGGAGGGGTGGGGGAGGTGGGGGGGGGGGATGTGATCGGCCTTCTCAAAGAGATGTGCTTTTAGGACATACTTAAAACTGTGGAAACTGCTGATAACCTGATTGTCCGGGTAGAGCATTTCAGAGAACTGGTGCAGCTCAGGAAAAGTCTTGGAGATGGGAGGATGAGGTTCAGATTGTGAAGGAACTTAGTCTTAGAGTCATTAGCAGAATGGGGAGCACCTGTAGGGCATAGACAGAGGAGATGAGAGAGGAGATAGATGTAGGGCCATGCAGCACTGTAGAGAGCTTAAGGGAGGAGAGTGATGAGCATAAACTGTATTCCATTGTGCATGTGCAACTAGTACAGTGACTGGTACAGGGAGGAGGCAGTGCAGTGACTGGTACGGGGTGGGGGCATCAGTGTAGTAACTGGTACAGGTGGGGGCATCAGTGTAGTGACTGGTACAGGGAGGAGGCATCAGTGCAGTGACTGGTACAGGGAGGAGGCATCGGTGCAGTGACTGGTACAGGGAGGAGGCATTGGTACAATGACTGGTACAGGGTGGAGGCATCAGTGTAGTGACTGGTACGGGGAGAAGGCATCGGTGCTGTGACTGATACAGGGAGGAGGCATAAGTGCAGTGACTGGTACAGGGAGGAGGCATCGGTGCAGTGACTGGTACAGGGAGGAGGCATCGGTGCAGTTACTGGTATGGGTTGGGGCATCAGTGTAGTGACTGGTACGGGGAGGAGGCATCAGTGCAGTGACTGGTACAGGGAGGAGGCATCGGTGCAGTGACTGGTACAGGGAGGAGGCATCGGTGCAGTTACTGCTATGGGGTGGGGGCATCAGTGTAGTGACTGGTACGGGGAGAAGGCATCGGTGCAGTGACTGATACAGGGAGGAGGCATAAGTGCAGTGACTGGTACAGGGAGGATGCATCAGTGCAGTGACTGGTACAGGGAGGAGGCATCAGTGCAGTGACTGGTACAGGGAGGAGGCATCAGTGCAGTGACTGGTACAGGGAGGAGGCATCGGTGCAGTGACTGGTACAGGGAGGAGGCATCGGTGCAGTTACTGGTATGGGGTGGGGGCATCAGTGTAGTGACTGGTACGGGGAGGAGGCATCAGTGTAGTGACTGGTACGGGGAGAAGGCATCGGTGCAGTGACTGATACAGGGAGGAGGCATAAGTGCAGTGACTGATACAGGGAGGAGGCATAAGTGCAGTGACTGGTACGGGGTGGGGACATCAGTGTAGTGACTGGTACAGGAAGGTGACATTGGTGCAGTGACTGGTACAGGGAGGAGGCATCGGTGCAGTGACTGGTACAGGGAGGAGGCATCGGTGCAGTTACTGGTATGGGGTGGGGGCATCAGTGTAGTGACTGGTACGGGGAGGAGGCATCAGTGCAGTGACTGGTACAGGGAGGAGGCATCGGTGCAGTTACTGGTATGGGGTGGGGGCATCAGTGTAGTGACTGGTATGGGGAGGAGGCATCAGTGTAGTGACTGGTACGGGGAGAAGGCATCGGTGCAGTGACTGATACAGGGAGGAGGCATAAGTGCAGTGACTGATACAGGGAGGAGGCATAAGTGCAGTGACTGGTACGGGGTGGGGACATCAGTGTAGTGACTGGTACAGGAAGGTGACATTGGTGCAGTGACTGGTACAGGGAGGAGGCATCGGTGCAGTGACTGGTATAGGGTGGAGACATCAGTGTATAACATTAAGTTGAGCGTGGCTGCTTGTGGCAGCAGTGAGTTACATTAGTCAGGATGAGAAATGGCTGTTCCACTGGTTCCACAAAAAAAATCAACATTATGCAGAGCTGTCAGTGTATCTGGAATGAAGACTAGTACATTATGCTACCGCACACCATAATTCTGTGAGTAGGACTGGTATGATGTTCCCTCATGAAAGCCTCATCCTGGTTTTGCCTATGTGTTCCCAGACGAATGTCCGGCTTTCATTGCATCCAAGAAAAAAGTGGGACTCATCGCTGAAGAGGATAGACTTCCATTTCCGCCTCCATTGCTGTCTTGCTCTGCCCCTTGCTAGCCTTTAGGAGTGGTGGCATGAGAACATCTGTCACTGGACGTATGGCACGTAAACCAATGTCATGCCAGCACCTCCTGATGGTTGGTGTAGACTCTGTTCGACGCCTTAGGCTTGGGATGTGACGTCTAATTGTACTTGCAGTACAGAACAAACCACTACGCGCCATTCTTTCAATCTGACGGTCCGTCCGTGCGCCTCTTGCTGTCATTCGAGTTCCTCCTTGTTTTCCCAACCACTGGGTCACACAACATTGAACAGTGATGACATCTCAGCCTACATGCGTAGGGATCTGCCGGAGTGATAAACCAAAGTCACACTTCAAGGATTCTGTCGCTTTCAGCTTAAACAGGTGGTCATACCTGGCACATCGATGACGGGAGGCATCGCCCAATCGCACCGCAAGACTTTATCCGATTTTTGAGGTTTTATGTGGCTGAAAAAACTTGCTTTTAATCTGGCTTTCATGGATTGAAGCCCCTCCCACATGCCACAGATTGAAAACGTGATCATTAGCATATCTCAGCGACACCTTCTACTTCCTTGATTTGTATAACCTTACGGCTCCACTTCTTGGTGATGCAGTCTCTATGTAGATTAGAGTCCCATATTTATAGGTATTACCACTTTATGCAAAAAAACCCCAAATATTATCATCCAATTAATATAAAAACAAATGAAAACAAAAAAAAAAATAAACCTCCATCAGACAACAAAAAGCCCAGAACCCAACAGCGCCAAACATCTCACAGAGGAAAAAGATTCCTTTTTTGGCCCAAGAAGAAAGTGTTTTCAGTCCATCCTTTCCAGAACGGCAGGCAGCGGAGCGCCGCAGCTTTAACTCTCCGTGCGATGTAATCAGTAACACATGACATGATGTTGGAGATGTAGACTTCCCGTTCCGATGACACTTTTCGTGAACAGATCACGCCGCTGTGACTGACGTATGTTGGGGTTTGTATATATATCTACGGCCCTCTAATAGCGCCCACACCTACTATAACCTTGAAACGCTTCCAAAAGCTCTTTAGGTTTTCCTATTTAAAAAAAAGGTTGACTTTGTTGCCAACCTAAACAAACCACAATCAGAGACGATCAAAGGATCCCTGGCCGCGTTCCCGCCGTACGATGGATTTGCAATAGTAATGCACAAATTCCGCTACATTCCATGGAACTAAGAAGACCGTTTCCATTCTTGTGCAGCAGCTCAATAGTTACAGAGTCACCATCTGTGTTTTTGTTAACCTGAATCACATCTGAATTCTGTTATTGCAAGGTAGAGAAACTTGTTTAATGATTCTTAATCTCTTCTTTAATTAAATCATGCAGCCAACCTGAAAAATCTATCTTAATGCAAATTAGAAGCATTTTTTGGCATTCATTTACAGTAATGCACTAATAAGGTTAATTAATGGCGGGTTATTATCCGGTTTATACAGATATTGATGCCACATGCATTTTACTTACCCCTTAATATCGTACCTTTTGGAGTTGTAAACATTTTACGGTGTGAATAATAGAGCAGACGCTGCATCTTCTGTATGATGAGTGAGTAGGAGCCCGGTGTCGTAGTTTTCAGGTCATTCGTGGACATTGCTGGCCCCTTTTTGAAAGGCGTTGAGTTTCGTTGAGTTCTGAGATGGTTCTTCACAAATGCTTCAATGGAAATCTATCCCTCTAAAGTGGTCTTCAAAGCGCGGGGGATTATTTGATATAGTTTCCTGTGACTTTTTCAGAAACTTTATGCAGAACCTTCGACTGTGTATGAAGTTTGGTCACGGATTCCAGTAAATAAACTGCATTTGTAAGTTTTTGAAACTTCCTTGCATGGAGCCGCTGCGTGTTATTGATGGAGTTTACGGAAGTAGAACCATATTGATGGTCATCGCAATAAGTAATACACTGCCCCAATCTGAAATTTAGGCCAGTTCTTTTGACATCACATACAGACCCCATAAGTCTTTGAGGCTTGGCGCATGTATACTTCAGCAACTACATCTATCTCTGGGGGCCGTGCACTGATGCTCTTCAGTCTATATCAGCACATGCACACTACACAATCCTACCAAAAGTAATTGGACACCTGGGCAAGAATCACAAGTAGTCATTATTTCCACATGTTAATACTTACTGCGGCTCCTTTGGTCCTAATGACATCGGATACTTTCCAGTTCATCCCAGAGATGTTCAGTAGGGTTCAGGTCGGGTCTGTGTGCAGCCAGTTCAATTGTGGAACATCCATATCCTCAAACCAATGTAAAACTGCATTGGATGTATGATAATCTCGATGTTCTTAAGGACAGAAATGTCCAAGAAGGTTGGGAAATATTGCGAAATGAGATTCTCAAAGCACAATCATTACCAATCCCTAAAAGAAGGAAGAATGGGAAGCATTTAGAGAAACCAGGATGGATGAACACAGAACTTGTACACATGTTAGAAAGGAAGAAAAATATGTTTATCAAATGGAAGGAGGGGGGAATAGCTAAAGAAGAATATAATGCGGTCTGCAGAAACTGTAGGGTAAGTGTCAGAAACGCTAATAATGAATTGAGGCTTGTAACAGAGGCCAAAAGCAATAAAAAAGGATTTCTGTTGTATGTCAAAAGCAGAAGAAGAGTCAAATATGCTATTGGATGCTTACAAGATGAAAATGGTGAATTGGTTAGGAATGACGCTGAGAAGGTTGAACTTTTAAATTCTTATTTTGTATCTGTTTTCTCTCAGGAAGTAGATGGAACATCAACTGATCTTCCCTGTGATATTGGGAAATAAAAGAATGCAGGCTATCTATAAGCAGAGAGATGGTGAGAGAATATGTAGCTAAGTTAAATAAATTCAAGTCCCAAGGTCCAGATGAATTACATCCTAGCATACTAAAAGAAGCAGCAGAGGTAATTGCTGAACCACTCGCCATAATCTTTGAAAATTCCTGGAGAACAGGAGAAGTCCAGAAGATTGGAAAAGGGAAAATGTTGTCCCTATCTTCAAAAAAGGGAAGAAGTTGGATCCAGGAAACTACAGGCCTGTGAGCCTGACCTCTATACCAGGAAAGCTCTTTGAAAAAATTATTAAACAGCATGTATGCAAGTACTTGGATAAAAATGGAGTCATTAACCAGAGCCCGCATGGGTTTGTAACAAACAAGTCATGCCAGACGAATCTAATTTCCTTCTATGACAGAATCACCGACTGGGTTGATCAGGGAAATGCGGTGGATATAGTATATCTTAACTTTAGTAAAGCATTTGATAAAGTATCTCATACCATACTTATTGAAAAAATGACCAAATATGAGATTGACAAGGCAACTGTTAGGTAGATTCACAACTGGCTGAGTGATCGTACTCAAAGAGTGGTCATAAATGGCTGCACATCCAAGTGGAAGAACGTCTCAAGTGGGGTACCACAAGGCTCTGTCCTAGGCCCAGTGTTGTTCAACATTGTTATAAATGATCTGGGGGAGGGAATTGATAGGAAACTGATCAAATTTGCCGACGACACAAAGCTAGGAGGGATAGCTAACACTAGGGAAGAGAGAGAGTATTTAAAAAGATCTAGAAAAGCTTGAACAGTGGGCACTGACTAACAGAATGGTATTTATCAAGGTGAAATGCAAAGTCCTACATCTGGGCAAGAAAATGAAAAAAAGCTCATACAGAATGGGAGGAATTGGGCTAAGCAGCAGCACATGTGAAAAATACTTGGGTATACTAATATATCATAGACTGAACATGAGTCAACAATGTGATGCAGCAGCCAAAAAGGCAAACACAATTCTGGGTTGTATTAAGAGAAGCATAGAGTCTAGATCATGTGAGATAATCATCCCCCTCTACTCTTCCTTAGTAAGATCTCATCTGGAATACTGTGTCCAGTTCTGGGCACCCCATTTAAAAAAGACATAGACAAACTGGAGCAAGTTCAGAGAAGAGCTACCAAGATGGTGAGCGGTCTGCAAATCATGTCCTATGAGGAACGGTTAAAGGATCTGGGAATGTTTAGCTTGCAGAAGAGAAGGCTGAGAGGAGACTTAATAGCTGTCTACAAATATCTGAAGGGCTGTCACAGTGCAGAGAGATCAGCCCTATTCTCATCTGTACAAGGAAAAACTGGAAGCAATAGGATGAAACTGAAAGGAGACACAAATTAGATATTAGACAGTGAAGGGGATCAATGAGTGGAACAGGTTACCACGGGTGGTGGGGAGTTCTCCTTCAATGGAAGTGTTCAAACAAAAGCTGGTAAAATATCTGTCTGGGATGATTTAGTAAATCCTGCACTGAGCAGGGGGTTGGACCTTATGACCCAGGAGGACTCGATGACCCTGGAGGTCCCTTCCAACTCTACTAGTCTATGATTCTATATTAAGATGCGCTGACTTGTTGGAAGTATGGCCGACCATTCCCAGAGTATTGTCACATTTTCGGCAGCACAGTATTGTCTAGAATGTCAGGGTCCACCTCCATGTTCATGGTTCTTGTCACTACAACTATTGGAAACCATGCCATATAAAACATCCCCAGACCATAAGGGAACCTCTGCCATACTTAACTGTTGGCACAACACACTCACCATTGTAGACTACCTGATGTATTGCCCTTTATGATGGGTGGTTTGTATGCATAACCCGTATATACAATAGCATGCAGTTCTTGTCACAAACTATGACTGACACCTCTGAGGGTCTGCATCGTATGTAAGATGGTTTATACCATGTTACATGCTAATAAGATACTATCCATTCAACTGATAGGGGTGCCCAAATACTTTTGGTAGGATAGTGTATATTAATAGATGTTGTGAAGGTTGCACTGGGACTTGGATGACTATACCTAGTAGGTGTCACACAGCAGATATGTTCTCGTTGCGTCAGTGACTGATTTTGCTTTAGGCTACTCCTGACAGCAGCAGCAAGCTCTGGTTTTCCCTCTTTAACCCCCTTTTGAGGGATATGGTCCCCAAGGCTGTTGCCCCAAGAGTAGTCTCTGCAGTGGCAGCTAACATGGGTAGGTCAGAGGAACTGTAGTGCAGTATCAGAGGGACAGGCTGCGATGAATCTCCTGATAGGCACCCCTATGGCCAACAAAGTAGGCAAATATTTTTAAGGGAAGTCTACCTACAAGCTGAATGAAGTGCAGCTTTGGTTTTCTATCTAGTAGACTAAATCAATCATTTTTTGCTCCCATTAACTCACCTGTGTATGTGCACCCCTAATGAGATACATTCATTGTAACTGCACGGTGTCACCTATAGGGTATGTCATATGTGTCTGCTAGCTTGGAGTCCCGCCTTCTCAAGCCCCTCCGCTCACGAGAATAGTTTCAATTTTATATGCTTAAAGGGGTTGTCCCGCAGAAGCAAGTGGGGTTAAGCACTTCTGTATGGCCATATTAATGCAATTTGTAATATACATCGTGCATTAAATATTGGCCACACAGAAGTTATACACTTACCCCCTCCGGTGCTGGCATCCCTGTCTCCATGGCGATGACTGAAGCCTTCTTCTCTGGTCGCCGCAACAGTCGCGCTTGCGCAGAGAAGAATCCTCTTCTGGAGGTTACGGGCTCACGAGCTGCGTCCTGGCTCCTCCCCCTTCTCAGTGTCATCACATAGCTCCGCCCCCATCACATAGTGCCGATCAGCCAATGAGGTGGCTGTAATCGGCAGTGGAGCTCAGACTGGAGAAGAACATCCACGGTGCACCATGGGAGAAGACCCGCAGTGCACCATGGGAGAAGACCAGCGGTGCACCTTGGGAAATGACGGCAGCCATCTTGGAAGAAGATTTTTATAACTTCATGAAACAGCTTCATGGTGAGTAGAAACGCTCTAAAAAAACGATTTACATGGGTAGTTTGTAATGCTTGCTTAACATGGAAGACTGGGGTGTGAAAAATTTTTCGTTTTGGCCGCGGGACAACCCCTTTAAGTCCAATCATATCATAAAACTTGTGATTTTCCTTAACTAGAGCATTCCAGACATATTTTAGTTTTGTAGAAGTATGGGAAATAACCGTTGGCTATTAAGCAACTTGTGACAAGAAATCAAGCCTCGGGACGTCAGAAGCCATGACCAGTTCTCCGAGACAAGAGCCATAGCTTATTTGCACATGTTATTACACTATATGATAACTATATGGTAGACATATACATGTTTATATAACACTATTGTTGTAGGCTACGTCACGGCTGCCCATGTGTCAGATAGTAGGACCTACCTGTTGCCAACAAGGACTGATATACGGTGGAATGATACATTTTCTATGTTTAATCCTGCAATTGGTTGAAGAGAATTGGAGGATGGATCGTGGGAATTCTTCAGGGTATTCTTCAGATAATATTGTTCTGTTTGGTTATATACGCAATTTCTGAATTAATTAGGACCCGTAAGGTATCCCTTAGCACACCTCTTCTGTGCTCTAACAGGGGCTCTGTGATTACTTGACTACCAACTAAGGAGGCCCGAACTCTCAGAAATCGGGTGGGAATGTGGCCGCTGGTTTCTTCATTCAAGTGTTTGGGAATTAAAGAAGCAACTGAGCCGATAGGCCATAAATGTTTACGGTGTGAAAACCCCTTTAAGTCACGTTAGATTTCAATGGAACAGCTGACATTATACTGAGAGAACAGGTCCAGCATGTACTTGTGTTCCCAGGATGGAAATGATGTGCGCGGTCTGGCTCTGCCTCTACGAACGGACAGTAAATTCATGCATTGCGTAAAACCCAACAAATTCGGAGCATCTGGGACTTTCATTAATGTCTGCGGTATATGATGTGTTATGTCAAATGCTAATATGTTGTATTGGCATTTTATTGCACCTCTTCAAGAAGACGGTGATATGAGGTGTTACATCGGAAGATGTCATTGGCCGGTGGCACCCGGCCACGCGGTATTATCTCAGCATGTAGTGAAGGAATCCTTCACTCTTGCATTGGGGAACAGGATGTGAGATGTTCCAGCCCAGCGGTCTGCTCACTATAAACACCTTCTGGTCCTTCTATTCACATGGATCCCATAGTAGCCTGCATTAAAAACACATGGCACTCACATGAAAATCACATGCATATCACATGACATGTTACGGGCCCGGTGGTGTATCGGTGGGAGGAGCCCATTTGTAGCTAATAGATGGAAGGTTAATAGGTATGATTGGGAATCTGTAGTATTTTTATTACAGAAGCCCACTCAAAGTGAATGCCCCGTCCAGCTATGGACAGACCCCGTGGTGAACAGAGGTGTGGGCCCCCCAATTTGCAGCGCCATGCTGTGCATAATGAAAGCGTGCAAAGCAACAGAGATGATGGGATGATTGAAGAAGGTGCACCTCGTGTGATGACTGTGGGGAATTGCTCAATTGTCTAATATTGGGGGAAGAAGAAAGCAGCTACAGCAGCCATGACCGCCAAGCAGGGGCGTAACTATAAGGGATGCAGGGGATGCAGTTGCACCCGGGCCCAGGAGCCTAAGGGGGCCGATAAGGCCTCTCCTCTCCATATAGGGAACCCAGTGCTATGAGTAAAGCATTATAGTTGGGGGCCCTGTTACAAGTTTTGCATCGGGGCCCGGGAGCTTCAAGTTACTCCTCTGCCGCCAAGACTATGCAACACAGGCTGGAGAAGGCTTGCAATGTGCTGCAGTCAAGGGTAGCTGTCGATAGGTACAATCTGGCTCCCCATAGGCACGATATGGCTCCCCATAGGTACAATCTGGCTCCCCATAGGTATGATCTGGCTCCCATAGGTATAATCTGGATCCCCATAGGTATGATCTGGCTCCCCATAGGTATGATCTGGATCCCCATAGGCACGATCTGGCTCCCCATAGGTATGATATGGCCTCCCATAGGTACAATCTGGCTTCCCATATGCATGATCTGGATCCCCATAGGCATTATCTGGATCCCCACAGTATGATCTGGCCCCTATAGGTATGGTCTGGCCTCCCATAAGTACGACCTGGATCCCCATAGGTATGATCTGGCCCCTATAGGTATGATCTGGCCTCCCATAAGTACGATCTGGATCCCCATAGGTATTATCTGGATCCCCACAGTATGATCTGGCTCCTATAGGTATGGTCTGGCCTCCCATAAGCATGATCTGGCTTGCCTACAGCCCTTCCCAGAAAACTGTAACAGTTGTGTGGGGTCGTGGGCAAGAGCTGTGAGCTCTGAGGACTGCATTTATTAAGGCTGCGGACGTACAAGTGTAAACAAGCTGGTGGTAAGTGCCCAGGTACAGGAGGGTGCAACAATGGCAGACGGAGGCAACCCAGTATTTTTTTTTTTTACAAAAATAACTTTACTGAACATATGCACAAATTAAAATTTTTTCTCTCCTTAGGAAGATTTGTGTTACTTTAACGTTCCTTTAGCCACAGTCCTCTTAAAGCGTTATTCTCATATATGATATCGGAGACTGCAGCTCACTCATATTTTTTGAAACATTGCCTTTTGCATACTTTCACATCTCTCTGGCCTTGGCATCGCCAACACTTCAGTTCCAGAAATACCCTTTTGCATCTGCACCAACCTCAGGGGTAAGCAGCTCTACAGTCACAGTAAGGAGGACCGCTATCCCTGACAGTCATCAACCGAAGGACGGCCATGCATTACTCAACTCCTTTCTTGTATCTGACGAAGGGCCGATTCTAATGCCCAAACGTTACATTCTGAAAGTGAAGACTGGTAATTCACACAGACTGGACACTTTATTAGAGACACTTGCCCTTTATCAGACTTCCAGCCCTTTATCAGAGCCCCGGCCCTCTCACATTTGGCGCTTCCCTGTACGGTAATTCTCCCCGTGACCCCGGAGTGCGGCATAAAATCACAAGTTTTCCGCAGATCAGTTTCAGTGTGAATCCACATTAGATGGGAAAATCCAGCGATCGGAGCGACTTCCAATGAAGCCGGTCATCAGTGCTAGACTAGCCGGGATCTCACTGCCAACTGTGGGGGTTTCTCATGTAACAATGCAAAGACTATACAGAGAATGGCGCGATTGAGTAAAAGCATCTAGAGAAAGTGGAATCTGTAGATGGAAACAACTCTTCAGCTAAAGGGGTCGGAGGAGGATGTCAGGAATCGTTCTGACCAACAGGCTGCACAGTCAGCCAAAAACAACGCTGGAGCTCCAACTAACGTGTCCGAACGCACAACTCGCCGTTCCTCTGCACGGATGGTATAACAGCAGGCGACCAGTTCCAGCTCCATTGTGTCTAAGAGAAACAGAAAAACTCCAGCGGTCAAAAGAGCGCAAAACTTGTATCACCGAGCAGCGGGAAAACATCTCCTGGTCAGATGGAGCCAGATTTCTGTTGCTGATGGGAGGTCAGAATTTAGCACAAGCAGCATGAATCGCTGACCCCTTCCTGTCGGCTGGTCAGAACATGTCAGCACCTCCATCTAATCTGCAGCAACTACAAGAAGCTTCCTGTCCGCAGGGGCCGATTTAATCAACTAGTGGAATCTACGCTGCGACGAATTGCTGCGGTTCTGAAGGCCAAAGGAGCCCAACGCTCTAGTGGATGGGGGGGGGGGGGGGGAGGGTAATAAAGCTGCCATTCAATATAGTGTTACCCCCATGCATGCACAGGGAAACGGTGTAGGCGGGATCTAAAGTCACAGCAGCCATTAATGCTGTCATAAATAAAGTTTACTGTTCCTTTAAGCGGCGTTTATTTCCCATTCACAAGATGATGCGCAGAAAGTACTAAAGAGAAGTAATTAACTTCCCGTCAATTTATAAAGTATCAGCCGATCATATTCATTACTTAGTAAGTACGACACATCAGCGACTGCGACTTCGCAGGTCACTTGTTAGCAGCCCCTATAAAAATAGATTCATTTTACAACGCCGAAGATGAAGCGCCATTCTGCTGCAGACAATCTGCAATTAAGACGCCTTTAAAGTTAAGTAATAAAACGGTATTTTTTTTCCCGGCATCAGAATGACACAACCGAGACTTTATATGCAGCTTCAAAAAAAAAAAATTGCAAACCCCATTTGCTTGATAACGCTGTGATGAATTATTAATCTGATCGGAGCTAAAATGACAGCTGATATTAGAACATTAAATTATTAATTTCTGAAGTGCTGGAGAAAGATAACAATAAACATGAAACAGGATGCTTAAGGGGGTGACAGATCTAATATGGAGAAGCGAATAAATAACATGAACCATATAGATGTGTAGCAGAGCTGAGTTTGCCTTGTGATGCACCTTGTTAGGATTCTGCAATGTGCGACCCGAAGAGTAAGCTGCTGCAACACAAACAAGCAATGACATTAAACCACGAGTTCAGCTCTGCTACATCTGTATATCTATCTAAGGCCTCATGTCCACGGGGAAAATCAGGTCCGCCGCGGATTCTTCATGTAGAATCCGCAGCGGGTCCCTCCTGCCCCGTGGACATGAGGCCTAAAAATCAGAATAAACTCACCTGCTCCGGACGATGCGGATCTTCCTTCCTTCGCGGCCGGATCTTCTTTCTTCGGCCCGGCGGATGTGCTCGGCACTTCGGCAGCGTGCCGTGCGCATGCGCCAGATACATCCGCCGGGCCGAAGAAAGAGGATCCAGCCGCGAAGAAGGGAAGAACCGCATCGTCTGGAGCAGGTGAGTTTAATTCTGGTACGGGTCTCCCGCGGATCCGGACGGCTTCCATAGGCTTCAATAGAAGCCCGCGGGAGACCCACACGAAAATGGAGCATGTCCATTTTTTTCCCGCACGCGGATCCGCACCTGACGGAAAAAATGGCATCCGCAGGTATTTAACTACCTGCGGGTGTCCAATGCATCCCTATGGGGCGCGGATCCGCGTGCGGGAGAAATGCTGCGGATTTTAAGCTCGTGGACATGAGGCCTTATACATATATGTGGATTTCTCCTGTCTGTCCTTTATGCATGGCCAAAAAACTGCTTCAATCTGCACCAAATTTGTCACATAGATAAACCAGGCGCTGCAAAAGGCTTTACACCAGGTATTCGCTCTCTAGAACCTGCCGCTCTCAACATACTTGCAAAAAATCAGATACTTCTCCCTGATTGGCTGGGACTCCTACTGTATGTCAGGATTTGCATCCAGCCTCTGATTGGTTACGACCCTCTCTGTGTGATAAGAACTGTGCTGGTCGCTGGTAACTGCTCAGACCCTGCTGTCCTCCTCTTGACCATGACTGGCACAGGGGCGCTGTGTAGCCCAACACATCTAGTATACACCTTACACATATGTATTTATACTGTGGAGAATATACCACACATATACACCCTTTGTGTAAAAAAACACTCCGGCCCCAGAAGAAGTTGTCATTATGCTGTAAAACCCGCCCTGCAGTTCCATCCCAGGTATATCTGTAAATGATGAGAGTTGTGGTGATTAGATGGACGGTCTTGTCATCGGAGGCCCTAAAAGTGGTTCCCCCTTGGCCTATAAGAGGCTCTCGGAGGCTCCTTGTGTGTAGTGACCTCTTCTTCCGCTTGTGTAGAGCTTGTTGGCCACTAGACGCCTCTACGACGCAGAGAAGAGATATCACCCGTTACCAGAGGGGGGCGCATTATTGGGGTGTGAGAAGCTGGATGTTCTTATCAATGATTTCTCCCCACTAAGGCTGTTCTGACCAGACTGTTAGGAGGTGTTGGGAACAGTGGATGGGGGCACACAAGGTGACCAGGCTTCGGATGCCTCCTACAGACCACCAGTAGAGAGGAGCATCTGACCAGACTGTTAGGAGGTGTTAGGACCAGTAGATGAGGGCATACAGGATGACTGGGCTCAGGACGCCCCCTACAGGCCACCAGTAGAGAGGAGTGTCTGACCAGACTGTTAGGAGGTGTTAGGACCAGTAGATGAGGGCATACAGGATGACTTGGCTCAGGACGCCCCCTACAGACCACCAGTAGAGAGGCTTGTCTAACCAGACTGTTAGGAGGCGTTGGGACCAGTAGATGTGTGAGGGCACACAAGGTGACCGGGCTCAGGACGCCCCCCACAGTCTTCCAGTAGAGAGGAGCGTCTTACCAGACTGTTAGGAGGTGTTGGGACCAGTGGATGAGGGCACATAAGGTGACCAGGCTCAGGACCCCCGACAGGCCACCAGTAGAGAGGAGTGTCTGACCTGATCTTGTTTTCAAGCTAGAGGCGATACATCAGGGTGCTAGAGCCTCCATGCCTACTTGGATCACATCTTGTATATAAGCTAGTGGCGGTACAACAGGATACTAGAGCCTCCATGCCCACCTGTATCACATCTTGTATCCAAGCTGGAGGCGGTACAACAGGATACTAGAGCCTCCATGCGACCCGTATCACATCTTGTTTCCATGCTAAAATAGAGCAGGTCCTATTTTTTCCACATGCATATAAGCACGTTCCTTTGTACGCACCCATTGGCACCAATGGATCCTATTCGCTGTGCATTGCATACATTTATTTTGCGCACATGATTACGGTCATCTGAAGAAGCCTTAAGGGAACAGTACACAGAAATGTTCATGTGCAACATAACTCCCTCTTACAATACTACATCTCTGGAATCGGCACAACATCCCAGCCTACCAGAAGGGTAGAAGACTCTCTTACCAAACTGTAGAATGGAGGGGCTCATTATTCGGGATCAGGACCGACATGACAAATTTAGGCAAATCTGGACCTCTTGGTTCCTGATCAGTGAACCCCAGGAGCGCTCTGCTTGGCTCAGAAGCCTCTTGCATGGATTGCACCACCTTCCTATCTTACTATCATTTTGTCTCCCCTTCATGTAGTTCAGATTTGCTTCCCCTTATGGAATCCATTCAGTTTGCTTTCAGGATATGAAGGTAATGTACATGTTGTTCTACCCGTCTTTATTCTGACTTCCTGTATAATAATGGTCGGCATTTTATCGGGATTTTTCAAGTTGTTGAACAAAAGTGATTGAACCATGGAGTGATGACGTATCACTGGGCTACCACTTTATGATTGGTGGCGGGACCCCCTCCATTATGAGAATGAAGAGGCAGCGGTGCTGGTTTAGCGCTGCTTCCCCTTCTAAGGGATGACCTGTTGGATGCAGATGTCCAACAGGTCGTCCCAGCAATAATCATTCCTGTGCTTTTAAGGAGGATGAAGATCGTCAGTGAATGGAAGCAGAGCGGGCCGGGGATCTTCCAGCACACTGGGCCCCATTCACAATAAACAGGCAGTTGTTCATAAGTGAATTCTCATTCATTGTTTAGTCAGGGCATGCATTTATACTGAACGATAATCATTCAGATTCCTGCTGGATGAAAAAAACTGAATGATTTATCAGCCCGTGTAAAAAGAGTCTAAGTGTTCCCTGCAGAAAGCTGATGGTCACCCAACTGAATAGTAGCCGATCCCACTCACTGGATTTGGGCCGGCTGCAGTTTCCTGGAGCCCCAATGTACAGTGACAAACAGTGTAGGGGACGCACAGCAGTGCTGTAAGAATCTGTTTTAAACATTAGGAATGGATTACACATTACTGGGAATTTACTTTCATTATGTGGATTTATAAAAAAAAATTTAATTCTCTGTTATTTTGCAAATTTTTGAAAATACCGTACAAATTATAGAAAAAATATGGTAAGAGAATAAGACATAAAATAGGGCAGGTGTCAGGAAAGATAAGGCTAATAATGAATTGAGGCTTGCAACAGAGGCCAAAAGCAATAAAAAGGATTTGGGGGTGAAAAGCGAAAGAAAAGTCAAAGATGCTATAAGATGTTTACAGGATGAAAATGCTGAATTGGTTAAAAACGATGTTGAAAAGGACAACTTTTAAATTTCTATTTTGTGACTGTTTTCTCTCAGAAAGTAGATGTAACATCAGCTGATCTTCCCTGTGCTATTGGGAGGATACAAGAATGCAGACCAGCTGTAAGCAGAGATAAGCTAACTTACATGAATTCATGGTCCAGATGAGTTACATCCTAGGATACTGAAGGGAGCAGTAGATGAAATTGCTGAGCCACTCACCATAATCCTTAAAAATTCATAGAGAACAGGAGAAGTCCCAGAAGATTGGAAAATGGCAAATGCTGTCCCTATCTTCAGAAAGGGGAGGAAGGTGGACCCAGGAAACCACAGGCCTGTGAGCCTGACTTCTATACTGGGAAATATCTCAAATTATTAAACAGCATGTATGCAAGTACTTGGATGAGAATGGAGTAATTAACCAGAGCCAGCATGGGTTTGTAACAAACGAGTCATGCCAGACAAACCTAATAGCCTTCTTTGACAGAATCACCGATTGCGGTAGATATAGTATATCTTCACTTTAGTAAAGCATTTGACAACATATCTCATACCATACTTATTGAAAGAATAACCAAATATGGAATTCACAAGGCAACTGTTAGGTGGGTTCACAACTGGCTGAGTGATCGTACTCAAAGAGTGGTCATAAATGGCTGCATATCCAAGTGGGAGAATGTATCAAGTGGGAACCACAAGGCTCTGTCCTAGGCCGAGTGTTGGTCAACATTGTTATAAATGATCTGGAGGAGGGAACTGATGGGAAACTGATCAAACTGACACAAAGCTAGGAGGAATAGCTAACACTAGGGAGGAGAGGGAGAGGATTCAAAAAGATCTAGAAAAGCTTGAACAGTGGGCGGGGACTAACAGAATGGTATTTAACAAGGAGAAATGCAAAATGAAAAGAATAAGGGAAGTAAAACTTTAAAAAAAAACTTTCCCCATACCAATAATAGCAAAAAATTTAAAAAAATTATAATAATAAGAGCACATTTGTTATTGATGCGTCCAAAAAAGTCTGATCTGTCAAAGTAACACATTATTTATCCTGCATGGTGAATGTTGTAAAAGAAATAAATACAGCGCCAGAAATGAACATTTTTGGTCACCCTGTCTCCAAGGAAAAATTTTATAAAAAGCGATCAAAATGTAACCCAGACTCCAATATGACACTGATAGAAACTACAGAACATCCTGCAGAAAATGAGCCCCGCACAACTATAGAGAGTGAAAACTGAAGACGCCATGGCGGCAGAAAATCATTTTATCTTCGTCCACAGATATTTTTGTTTTTTTATAAGTAGTGCCCAAAAAAACTATATAAATTCGGTGCCGTAGTAATCGCACCGGCCCACAGGATACATTTGCCACGTTATTTTTACAGCAGTGTATAAACCGTAACTACAGATAGGCTCCACCCCCTTTCCCCCACACCACTAAAGATGGCGGAATTTAGTTTTTTTGATTTCACTCCACTTAGGGCCACACCCACTTGCGGTTTTTTCACTCAATTGTCAATGGGACTTTCTAATGTTAAAAACAATGGTGCTTTACAATTTTTGCGCGATGCGTTTTTAACATGAGAAAGTCCCATTGACAATCGCGTGAAAAAAACGTAGCGAGATCGCGTGAAAAAAAAAAACATTCAAGAATAACGCAAGTTTGCAGGAGCTCTTAGAAGCTTTTAACATTATACGGTACATTAAATGCAACCAGTGAACAATATAACTTGTCCCACAAAACAACAAGTGACAATCAATCCTTTGGCCTCTTAACACCACATGTAGCTAAGTAAATGGAAAAATAAAAAAGTTACAATTTTTTGAAAGTAAAGAGAAAAAAACAAAATGAAAAAAAAAAAAGGGGGCGTGTCCTTAAAGGGGTTAATTGCAGCTTTTGCACAGAATCGACACCCAGGTCTACAAACAGAATGCAAAAAGTTCAATTCCCAAAAAGTGTCACTTAATCTAAAAGTTGTCTTGTTAGATGTGGCGACTAAAGTTGTCAGACTTCCACCTAATAGTTTGGTATGAGGAGTTGTCATTGGAGGAGGGGTCGGGTCAGTTCACGTTTCCTAAAGTCATAGACTAGCGCCTACACTAGGCTTCCCGAAATACAAGGTATCCATTCTTCTGTTGCATTGTACGACACGCCGGTAATCTGTAACGCCGCCGCTCACTTGTCACATAAAGAATTTAAAGAAAAATTTTGAGTTGAGCCTATTGTACGAGGCGTCACGCTGAGCCGTTTTGCATAAATACATCGTCAGTCTTATGCCACTGGCACGAGGAGATACACGGCACAGAAAGCCAGGCAGCAAGACTCGGGGTTTTATATGAGGTAACAGCTGCTTTGGTCAGACAGTTAATTAAATGTATTTGATTTCCATATAACCAACAGTAGGGACAAGAGACGGAAGGGGGATTTTTATGATTTTTTTGGGTTCCCCCCCGTGTGCTGGGGACATTGGATTGAACCCACATTGCCATTTCTAACCGTAGAGAAAGTCACTTTGGAACGGACCTTCACCGGCGTTGCCCATTTTTGTTTTGTGATACAAGAGTCATTGCGGGCCGGCCTGTGCCAGCTGTTCCCGCTCCAGTCTGGAAGGCTCGTAGGGCAGCAGGTCCGCTGTCGTGTTTCCTTAATCAATAAATATAATGTCTGCTTGTTATAATATCACAGTCTCCATATTGCTGGAACAGCGTTGTGTGTCATATTACTGATTAGGCCATAAATCTCTCATGTGCACTTTGGAAACCAAATTGGTTGTTGCCGGTCTTGTTTGTTTTCGGAGATTTTGTGTTGTGTAGGGGAAACAGAGCAAAACGCGTAGGAGGTGGAAGCAGAGATGTTATTCCAGATCGGATGAGGGGCTGGAGGTCTACAAATCTGCTCCTGTAGGGTTCTGGTTCCTCCATTTCTACCCTTGTCTTATGAAATACATCTTTGGCTCTCGCTCACGACCTGAAGGTTGAGAGTTCAATCCCCTTGGGGTTCAGATAGCCGGCTCAAGGTTGACTCGGCATCCTTCTGAGGTCAGTAGAATAAATACCCAGCTTGGTGAGGGGTAATAAATAAATTACCTGAAAGCGTCGATAAGCTGTACAAATAACAACATTTATTGATTTATTTTATTTTTTCATGACCCTTATGGGCAAGTTGATTGAACCAAGATGGTGCAAACCTGATATCGATGAAGATCATGATCCACAAAACCTCTTAGGGTCCAGCCCATAGATGACAATTCATCCTTACAAAAAGGAATATGAAGACTACATCACCGCATGTCTAAACTCCATGTAGTTTATGGCTGGCCTTAGGTTGGAAGGTGCCTTGTACAAAACCTTCTACTGATAAACCCTTTCTTATTGTATACTACATAGTGCCTAATGAAGTGTTCATCATACTGCCGAATGAAAAGCTATGCAGTGAAGCTGCGTCCTGTGCAGTTACCTTTCCATAGGTATGGGACTAAGTTTGGGATTGGAGGTGCAAACTTTAAGGAGCCAGATCATCAGGACTACCAGCATCCCATTTAGTAGACCCAGGAGATGTTTCCTGCACCAGGGGTTACACCAATAATATATGGGGAACTTTTATTATTTGGGGGTAGTATTACTACATGAGACGACAATACTATAGGGGGACTATTATCATATGAGACACCAATACTACATGTGGGCACGTTCACGGCACAAATGCATTGTTCTGGGGCGTACACAAAAACCCATACTCCCATGTGAAACTGCATAAAAGCAAGAAGCTAAAAATGCCTGTATGTTACATTCTGCAGAAATTGGCTGGAAGATGTTGTCATGGTGGTCTGAGCCATAGAGAAATAAAATGAAAGTGAATGATTCCAACTGGAAATGACATCACGTGATTACATTACTATAATTACTTATAAAATCATGACTATATATAATGCTGCACGTGTTCTTTGTATCTATCACTGGGGGGGGGGGGGCTCTTCTAAGCAACAAGATTGGGGAGTGAAGGGCCCAGGTTCAAAATTTGCCTTGGGGCCCAAA